>NC_057712.1:86248172-86306879 GCF_004010195.1 Chiloscyllium plagiosum | reverse complement strand
TAATTGCTATGATATCCCAGTCCCATGTTCCTAACCATGCCCTGAGTTCATCTGCCTTCCCTGATAGGCCCCTTGCATTGAAATAAATGCAGTTTAATTTATTAGTTCTACCTTGTCCCTGCCTGCCCTGACTGTTTGACTCATCTCTGTTCTCAGCTGTACCCGTGTCAGATCAATCTCTTTCCTCACTATCTCCCTGGGTCCCACCCCCTCACCTTACTAGTTTAAATCCTCCCAAACAGTTCTAGCAAATTTCTCTGCCAGTATATTAATCCTTGTGGCACTACACTGCTCAGAGGCCTCCAGTCTGAAAAACAATCTTCCACCACTGCCCTCTGTCTTCTACCTTTAAGCCAGTTCTGTATCCAAATGGCTAGTGCTCCCTTTATTCCTTGAGATCTAACCTTGTTAATCAGTCCCCCATGGGGAACACCGCACTATTTACCTGGGTGGCAACTTTCAGAGATCTGTGTACATGGACACCAAGATCCCTCTGCTCATCCACACTACCAAGTATAATCCTTGAGATCTAACCTTGTTAATCAGTCCCCCATGGGGAACCTTGAACACCATACTAAAGTCCATATAGATTACGCCTACCGCTCTGCCCTCTTCAATACTCTTTGTTACTTCTTCAAAAAAAATCAGTCCTTACCTTTCCAAATTCATATACTTCCTGTCCCTCAGGATTCCCTCCAACAACTTGCCCAACACTGATGTCAGGCTCACTGGTCTAGAGTTCCCTTGCTTGTCCTTACCACCCTTCTTAAACAGTGGCATCACATTAGCTAACCTGCAGTCTTCCGGCACCTCACCTGTGACTATCGATGCAACAAATATTTCAGCAAGTCAAATCACTGAAATTCATCAAGGATATAACCAGCAAAGTTAGTGAAAGGGAGCCAATGGATGTAGTTTATTAGACTCACAAAAGACTTTCAATCAAGTCACACATAACAGATTAGTGTATAAAATTAAAACAGGCGGGATGGGGATAATATACTGAGATGAATAGAAAACGGACCAACAGACAGGAAACGAAGAGTCACAATAAACAGGTATTTTTCCAAATGGCAGCTTATGACTAGTGGAGTGCCACAGGGATCAGTGCTAGGATCCCAGCTGTTCCTATACCATATTATTGATTTACTTGAGGGAACTAAATGTAATACCTCCAAATGACACAAAGTTGGGTGAGAGGGCGAGTTGCCAGGAGGATACAAGAATGCTTCAGTGTGACTTGGAACGAGCAGATTTAATCCAGATACCCAGGTAATCTTCTGAGGACCTGGGTTCAAATCCTACCATGGCAGATGGATTGGGAATTTGAATTCAATAAATCTCTGGATTTAAGAATCTAATGATAACTATGAAAGCATTGTTGATTGTCAGAAAACCCCATCTCATTCACTAATATCCTTTAGGGAAGGAAGCTGTCATTCTTATTTGGTCGGGCTTGCATTTGACTCCAGATTCCCAACAATGGGGTTGACTCTTAACTACTCTCTGGGCAATTAGGGATGGGCAATAAATGTTGGCCTAGCCATTGATGCCCTCATCCCATGAAATATTTAAATTTTAAAACAAGTACAATTCTTTAAAAGCCTGGCCCAACTCAATGCAAATTGTGGAGGAACAGGTCATGGTTAGCTCCACAATGGAGCACACCACGTCAAGACTGTCAGATTCAGGTTCTCCATCCTAAACAGCTTGCCCTCTAGTACCCTCACTCGTGATGGCAGTTTTCAAAGGAAACTTTCCGAAACTAAGTTACGTGATGCAAAATTGCTGCTGCAGTCTCTACTGCCCACCAATGCAGCATGTGCACAGATGTAAATTCAACTGACTGCATAAAATGTTGGGGCATATTTTTTAATGAAGCTCAGTAGTTTAGCATTAAACTGAAAATGGTAGTGGGCTTGCAACATTGTGGCCCACTGGTACCATGGCATCTAGGTTTCAATCCAGCTGCATTTTACAGATGGGTGGGAGGGATTCCCATCTGATCCTTCAGTGTTAAATTCAGCCATATGTTTAGGTTTTGTTCAGCATATTCAGTGGGAAGGTTCAGTCAGCAAAGAACTTCAAGTCTAACAGCTGACATCATCACCTTAGCTATAGATAGAGACTGTTTTCTCTAGTTAAACAAACTCAGATTTTACAGAGTGCCTTATTGAAGTATTTAAAATCCTTATGTGTATTGACATATTGAACTATGAGGAGTGATTTACTACAAGTCTGAGAATGACATAAAGGGTAGATGGAATGATGTTCAGTAATTGGAAAATTAATGAGAAGATCATGCAAATGTGAATGTTTGGAATAGATTGTGTAGAAGGTCAATAAGCCTGACAACATACAGCAATTTCAGAGGGTAGATGTTCTCTATGTTGCTGTAGCAATTGGCTCTAGCCTGGCTTTGCACATCTTCACTAACTTGAAACCACCAGTAAACCCCAATCTGTTAACTGTTTCAGTGATAGTGATCTCATCCACTCTTTTTGCATCGTTCCTACTCCTGGTATAACTGTAACTATATATCTTGGAGGAGGGCTTTGGGTACAAATACTTATTTTCTTTTTAAAATAATGCCTCTCAAATTATCAAGCACAGTTTTGCAAGTTCAAAAGCATCAGACAATGTCTGGTACCTCTTTTACTGTGTCAAGCCATTATTCAATTAGACCTGTCCAGAGCACTGTCAGTTATATGTTGTTAACTATTTCTGATTGAAGCTGGTTACAATTCTATTAACCAAAATGCAATAGATTGATTTTATCATAACCACAGATAATGACCTTAATCATCTCTAGATATATTGAACATTTAATTGCAACATGTGTGTTAAAAAGAGGGGAAAAGGCACAAAATTATTGCAGATGCAAAATCAATAGCTGTCTGGAGAATAACCCTAGAATGTCACACCTGAAAGTGTCTTGGAAGCGTCAAAGGGAGAAATGCACTACAAACTGAATCATAATCTCTTGTGATTATCTCAGACTTTGAACATGGTGGGAGAAAAGATAGCAGTCTGGGCAAGAGACATGTTGGATTCTCCCCTTTCATGAATACAAAGGGACTGGGATAAATTTGAGTTTCAGCCCTCATCTGTGTGTATTAATGGACTGAGGTGCTCATGTGCACTAATGGGCTAAAGTACATGTGAGTGCTCACCTGGGTTTGAGCACTTTTGTGTGTGAAATTCAATCAAAAAATAATCTGTTAGCTACCACCATGATACAATTAAAGGACTTGGTTGCTCTGAATACTGGAAGTTAGCCAGCAAGCCAAATCAAAAGAAGTTGGACAAAAGAATCTTAGCTAACTTGCAAAGTCAAGGATCTGAAAATTGACTGGTCAGCTATTCACTTTCTGTGAGTCAGCCAGAGATTGAGATGTATATCTTTTTTAACTTATGGCTTATTTTGGACTCACTTTTACTTTATAATCTTGGTGCTGCACTATTATTTCTTCTCTCTTTTAGTAACTAATCAACTCACTTTTCTGTAACTCTGGTTAAATTAAAACTGTTAAGAATTAAAAACAGCCCTTTAATGCTGTTGGGTCTGGCAGAAAAACATTCACAAAAGGAAGAAATTATTTTGACTTAATCTGTTGAGTCCAACAAAGGTGGAAGGTGAATGAAAAAAAGGGTCAGTTCATTCCCCCCTCATCAGGATCTGCAATAAATTCAGGGCCCTTGCCTGAGGATGGCACGGTGGCACAATGACTAGCACTGCTGCCTCACAGCACCAGAGACCCGGGTGCAGTTCCCGCCTCAGGCAACTGTCTGTGTGGAGATTGCACATTCTCCCCATGTCTGCGTGGGTTTCCTCCGGATGCTCCGGTTTCCTCCCACTGTCCAAAAATGTGCAGGTTATGTGAATTGGCCATGCTAAATTGCCCGTAGTGTTAGGTGAAGGGGTAAATGTAGGGGAATGGGTCTGGGTGCGTTGTGCTTCGGTGGGTCGGTGTGGACTTGTTGGGCCAAAGGGTCTGTTTCCACACTGTGGGTAATCTAATCATAAAGGACTGTAATAATAGTTTTGAGCACCTCTTTCACTTCAATATGTGTTGTTGACTTGTACACCCAGTGAAACATTTCTGTTTGGGTTTAGCAATCTGATCAGTGTATCGAAGTTGACTATTTTGGTACCAAGTTTACCACAGATGCTGAAACTAAATTCCTGTACTTTTACCAAAAGAAGTTGTACTATAAATGATACGTTATTGTGTTGAAGGGAATGATGACTAGTTTGACTACAATGCGTGGAATAACACAATTTACATCTTATGCTTATCACCCACAATTCCAATGTATGATGGAAATAATGGAACCAAACATTGATGGCCACGATTAAAGCTTAATGTCAAGAAGGTCCAAATGATTGCAATGAGGGAGTTTCTTGATTTTATTTGCCATTAGTGATGGTCCAAATTAGTCCACAGGACTTTATCCATTTGAACTAGTATATGGACACAAAGTGAGAGAACTGCTTAGAATGATTAAAGACAAATTGATAAACCAAAACTCATATTACACTTGGAGCCAACGTTTAAGTTTCAGAAAGGTACTGGCCAAAGCATATGAGATGGCCAAAAACAATTGAAGGGTCCTTAAACAGTGGAAACTAGAGCAGATAAAAAGGCCAAAGTTCCAAATCTTGTTGCTGGAGACGAGGTATCAGTGTTGCAACATATCTCTAAGGAACCATTAAAAGCAAGGTTCACTGGACTTCATTGAAACAAAAAGAAACTCAATGATGTGAATTATGTCATGAGTACCCCAGGCAAGAGAAAATATCAGCATGTGTGTCATGTTAGCATGTGAGAAAGATATTATGGCATGGCTGATCGACAGAAGAAAAGTGTACTTACAGCAATGAAAGAAATAGGAAGTGAAATGGAAGTGCAGATGCAGAGTGAATAAGAAATTGAAAATTTCAAAATTAACCCTCTAACAATCAGATTGGAAAATAATGAGATGTTTAAATGGTTAGATGACATCATGTTTTATCTTTCAGAAAGCTATCAAAGTAACTTACAAAGTCTAATACAGAATCATAAACAAGTTTGTGGGAATAGGATAGAAGAATGATTTTGGCTGTTCATTGTGTTATTGTAGATGAAGTGGTTCCTGTAAAGTAATACCTGTACAGTCTTAATTCATATAGATAAGCTCAATTGTGGAAAGATGCGGGTATAAGTTAATGATGGAAAATGGCATTATTGCATGAGCCATAGTAGTTGAAGGCTACCTATTGAGATTGCGCCAAAACCAAATGCATTAAAAAAAGGTTCTCTATTGATTATCACAAAATCAATGTGACAATGAAAGTGGATTCCTATTCTATTCAAAGATCAGAGGATTGCATTGACTGAATTGAGAATGCTTGATTTACCACAAAAAATGACTTGCTAAGATAGCAAATTTGATTGAGTGACAGAATTGAAAAATATCAACTTTTGTTACACTAGGTAGACTTTATCAATGCAAAATCACAGCATTTGGAATGTAAAATGCACTGGTCATGTTCCAACAATTAAGCTAAAAAGTCATTTAAATTGACTGTTTGGACATTTTAATAAAATCTGGAAAAAAAATTTACACCATTTAACTCTTTGTTCAGCTACAAAATATCCAATTTGGTGTTAAATTTGGCTCAAGGTGAATTTGGCAAAACAAAGGTGACTTATTTGACCCACATTGATGGCCAAGGGCAAGTAGAACCTTGAGAAATGAAAGTATGGGCTAGTTTGGATTTCCTAATTCCCCTGGATGCAACGCGAGATTTGACATTGTATTGGCATGAATGGATTCTGTCCCAAGTTTGTTTTGAACTTCAACATGATAGTGACACCTTGAACAGCCTTGGTGAAATAAAACAGAATACAGAAAAGTTGAATGGATGCAAAAGCATCGAAGCACTTTTGAAAATGTAAAGATGTGCTGACAACTGCAACCACTTTAGCTGCACCAAATTACAAGAAGTCATTCAAACTGTCTGTTGATGCCAGCTACATTGGTGTGAGAGCAGTTTTAATCCAAGATGATGAGATGAGACATAAATGACATGGTTACTTTTTAAAGAAACTGACTGTATGCCTGTTGAGAAGGAGACATTGAGTATTGTGCTGGCATTAAATCATTGAGATTGACTTCATCAACCATTTGGAAGAAACTGTTACTCAAATGGACCACAACCCTTTGATTTTTTTCAAAACAATTTCAGGACAAGAAATTAAAATTGTTTCAGTGGAACTTAATTCTCCAAACATTAATTTGAAAATTATGCATGTATTTAGAAAAGAAAATGTTGCAATAGATGCATTATTGAAAGCACTTCTGATGGAAATTAAGTGCTGTATTTCCATGGACCTATGTACTGGTTTCGGTGTCACTCATTGTATGTCTGATGTCAATACATTATTAATATTAATGTGACAAAGAGATAGTGTTAAGATTTTTTGATCAGTAAAGAAAATGCATTTTTGTTCTTCTTTGAGGGAGGAGTGATGCAACGTGTATTAGTTTTTATTAATATTAATAATTGGATTCTTAAATAGTGGCATTTGGGTTTTGGTCATAACACTGCACAAACCCTGGCCAACTTGTGGATAAATAAGGTTCACGAAGAAATGTTATTATTGTGGAATCTTCTCAATATTTATTCACCTTATAATACTGGATTTTTCTTTGTGCTTCTCCTAAAAGAAAATATTCCCAGTTACGCATAATGAAATAATATTCTCAAATTATCTAAATGCTACACAAATTAAATAAGTAGATTCTTTTTACTGAGAATCTCCAGTGGGTTTGCTTATAGTTAAATGAATATATACAGTACTGAGTAATCTTCAGTGCAGCCTGTGCCTCCAGTGCTGCAGAGCAGAGAATCTGCAACCCTGTAGTCATGTGACAACATCTGGGTGCTTGGCTCATTTGCATGTTGATCTCTTAAAGAAATATCACTCCAAAGGTAATGACATGACAGAAAGAACAAGAGCAGCAATGGATTCAGTGGGTAAATATAAAATCAAAGAAAACTTGAAATTAAAAATGCTTTAGTCCACTTGTTCAAAACTATTACTAAACAAAATAATATGCCACAAATTCATACAAATAGGTTGTAGTATTAGAAAAAAAATTAGCATGTATGCTCAGAGTAAAAGTGCTAAACATATACTTTTGGCAACAGGTAGAGTTCACAGTATTTTAAGAGAATTTCACTGCAACACTCATGCTGTTTATTTTATTGCTCCTAAGGGACTAGTTTACCTCTAAATTAAAGATAACAATTTGAAGGAGAGGGGGAGAGAAGTGAACAGACCAATAACAGCAATCAGATGCCTTCACACCACAGTGTGTAATGTAATAATCCCATTCATGTGGATTACATCCTAGGTTGGTTGCCTCTGTAGGATCACATTACAAAGCTGGCAATCTCACGGGGTG
Organism: Chiloscyllium plagiosum; assembly: GCF_004010195.1. Classification (NCBI taxonomy): domain Eukaryota; kingdom Metazoa; phylum Chordata; class Chondrichthyes; order Orectolobiformes; family Hemiscylliidae; genus Chiloscyllium; species Chiloscyllium plagiosum. Next base: position 86,299,424 of record NC_057712.1, on the reverse strand, counting down.
ATGAGAACTTGTAGTAAGGCCATTTACACCACAATACCATGCCCGTCAGCTGAGATCAATACACAACAAACAAGCAAACAGTGTTTAAAAGGAGAAAGAGTATGCATGGAGAGAAAGGTGATGGACATCAATAGCAGGATCTCACACTGAAAGCAGTGCAAAGGCTTACAAACCTTTAATTATTACCAGAAACACTATGAGATAACAGCTGACATCACAGTATATTATTTAATATATTCAATTTATAGTTGTTTATTGATAACAATAATTCATTACATTTACAAAATACAAATAATGTGTGCAGTTTGCTGTGGATTAATTGTTGCCCTGATAAAGTAGCAAATTCCAATATGAGGAACAATTTTTCATTCAGTTCTGAGGCATAACATTTGTGATACATATGGAATATTTAAATATAAATTCCTGAGGTAAACACAAAGCTCTTCTCCACACATCCAAATTTTAATGAAGCAAATCAACTGCCAAATTTCATCCAGCGATGCATTTCAGAATTCCAATCCCTCCTGCACATTCCTGTTCAGTGCCTTGATTTTGTTTGGACTGAATTACTGAATGTCTGATTAAATGGACCTCCATACAGGATGTGCGTATTGACATTTTTCTAATCTACAGTTTATAGGAATTCTCGTCTGAGAATAATCCTGAGCCAGCTACATTTTGTTCTGGCAAATTACTTACGGTTTTAATCAGGATTCAGTTGTATTTCATTATACTGAGAAATTTTTCCTCCTCTCATTACAACCTGCTATTTCTTTCATGCATTTGTCTCTAATGTTAATCATATGTGGGTTGCAGAAGTTACTGTCAAAGTGTAAACAGAATGTTTAAATCTATGTAGCCATTAAATTGAATATAAAGAAGTAAACTGCATTTATATGGCACCTTCATGATCTCAGGATATCTCAAAGCATTGCACACGAAATAATTTTGAGTGGTATCACTGTAATGTCGGAAATATATCTCAGATGGAATCTAAATAAAACTCTTATAAGTGTGGGTGTATGTGTGCAATTAACACACCAGCCCAACAAAAGGCAAACTCACTGTAATGCCTGCCAGTCAGCTCATTCAGGTCGGACAGTAGAATAGTCATTTATTGTAACGTGTACATTTTTTACAAAGAAAATACAGTGAAAAGTGTTTAAGTCACCAATTCACGGCACCTATATTAATAACAGAAGGAATAGCTAAGAAACATTTTTTAAAATAATTAAAACAAAGTCCACCTTAGTTCAGTTCACAGCTCCTGAATTCAGGAAAGATAGTGGCGCTGCAAGACCATCATGCCGGGCCATTGGAATACCGGGCTGCCAAAACAGGCCATCCAGACTGGGCCGCTGGAATCTTGGGGTGCAAGACTCTGTCGAAGCTGCCTCAAGGAACAATCTCATCGTTGTTTGCCAATCCCAGGAAGGATGATGTCGCAAAAGCTGAGGGAACCTCAAATAAATCACACACCTCAATACAGGCATCCAGGGTCACCAGAAACTGTGGGCCAGTCAGAGGTTGTCAGCCTCTGGCTCATGACGTCAGGCTATCCAGGCCTTTGCCTTGTGAGATCCATTAGCAAGAAGGTAAGTTTCTTCTTCTTCTTGTGGGGTGGGAGTTACAGGAAGAGGGTGGTTAGGGTGGCAGAGACACGGGGCAAGGGCAGGAGGTCTTTTAAGAGGCCAACCCCCCTTCTTCCTTGCCATGTGTACCTCCAAATACCCTCAAATTGCAGGAAATTGAAGGCCAGCCATTAATTGTCCACTTAATTGTGGGTGGCACAGTAGCTCAGTGGTTAGCACTGCTGCCTCACAGCATTAGGGATGCAGGTTCAATTCCAGCCTCGGGCAACTGTCTGTATGGAGTTTTCATGTTCTCCCTGTGTCTGCATGAGTATCCTCTTGGTGCTCCAGTTTCTTCCCACAGTCCAAAGTTGTGCAGGTTCGGTGAATTGGCCATGCTAAATTGACCATAGTGTTCAGGGATGTGTAGGTTAGGTGTGTTAATCAGGAGAAAATGCAAAAAGGTAGTATGGTAGGGGAATGTGTCTGACTGGGATACTCACTGGGGAGTCGGTGTGGACTTGTAGAATAAATGGTCTGTTCCCACACTGTAGAGATTCTATGAATTGTCTCAGTAGCTAGTGAATGAAGAAAGTCTCCCATGAACCATCTCACCCAACATTTATTTGCAGAGGTGGAGATTTATTTCCCCTCTTGCAACCTCCGGAGGTGGAGGCACAGAAATCATGCCCTCATGCTGTGCACAATGACCGTTTAAGTGTGCATGTTTAAGGTTAATTGATTCACCAATGAAGCAACATTAAGAAACCATCTTCTAAAACTAAAGAACCTAGAATTTTAAATAATACAAATCAACAAAAACAAACCACAAGTGCAACGAAAACCTAAGAATTCCCTGTGCTTGAAAGGCTGGCTTTCAAAGGCCCAGGAGTTAAAAGTGGACTCAAGTGCTAGAGACTGGGCATTGCTTCTTCAGACGATAATTCTGGTCAAAGAACTGCAAGCTCCTCTGACCTGCTCTGTATCCATACCCCAATGTTAGGAAGCAGATTGTCAGCCCATACCAACAGATGATCTATCGGAGGTTTATTTCATTAAGGACTAACAACAGTTGTCGACACATTCAGATGATAGGAAAGCTCATTTCAAAACTCAGATCAGCAAACACTCAAACCTTGACATTTCCATTTACAGGAACACTGCTAATGGCAATTACATTAATTACATTATAAAATATAAATTCTGTATGTAGTTAACTATGGGCTTGATCAAGAATTGAATAACAATACAAGAAATGATTTTATTGTTCAGTCACTTATAAAAATGATTTGGATGTGAATGTAAGAGGTATGAATAATAAGTTTGCAGATGACACCAAAATTGGAGGTATAGTGGACAGCAAAGAAGGTTACCTCTAAGTACAATGGGATCTTGATCAGATGGGCCAATGGGCCGTGAAGTGGCAGATGGAGTTTAATCAAGATAATTGTGAGGTGTTGCAGTTTGGAAAGGCAAATCATGGCAGGACTTATACACTTAATGGGGAGTGTTGCTGAACAAAGAGACCTTGGAGTGCAGGTTCATAGTTCATTGAAAGTAGAGTCACAGGTAGACAGGATAGTGAAGGTGTTTGGTATGCTTGCCTTTATTGGTCAGAGCATTGAGTATAGGAGTTGGGAGGTCATGTTGCTGCTGTATGGGACATTGACTAGGCTGCTATTGGAATATTGTGTGCAATTCTGGTCTCCTTGCTTTAGGAAGAATGTTGTGAAACTTGAAAGGGTTCAGAAAAGCTTTACAAAGATGTTGCCAGAGTTGGAGAGTTTGAACTTTCGGGAAAGGCTGAGTAGGCTTGAGCTGTTTTCCTTGGAGCGTTGGAGGCTGACCTTATAGAGTTTTATAAAGTCATGAGGGGCATGGATAGAGTGATAGACAAGGTCTTTTCCTCAGGATAGGGGAGTCCAAAACTAGAGGGCAGAGGTTTCAAGGTGAGAGGGGAAAGATTTAAAAGGGACCTAAGGGGCAACTTTTTCATGCAGAGGGTGGTGCGTGTACAAATGAGTTGCCAGATAACGTGTGAAGGCTAGTACAATTAGAAGATTTAAATGGCATCTGGATGGAAAGGGTTTAGACGGATATGAGGAGAAAGTGAGGTCTGCAGATGCTGGAGATCAGAGATGGAAATGTGTTGCTGGAAAAGCGCAGCAGGTCAGGCAGCATCTAGGGAACAGGAGAATCGACGTTTTGGGCAATCGACGTTTCCTGAAGAAGGGCTAATGCCCGAAACGTCGATTCTCCTGTTCCCTAGATGCTGCCTGACCTGCTGCGCTTTTCCAGCAACACATTTCCATCTTAGACGGATATGAGCCAAATGGTGGCAAATGGGACTAGATTTATTTAGCATATCTGGTCAGCATGGAAAAGTTGGACTGAAGGATTTGTTTCTGTGCTGTACATCTCTATGACACTATGACTCCATAACACTTGTGATATGTGTGCTATACTTAGATACAAATTCCTGATGTAAACATAAATTGTTGACTGTACACAACTGTTACCAATTGTAAGGGCATGGCTACAGAGATATAACCACTTATAATATATTAGGAAGGGACAATCTAAATATTTGTCCAATGGCAGGACGAAACAAAATTCTGTGTGGAAAAAATATTGAAGAGTACAATTGTTTTCTTTCATTTGTTCTAAAAATTTTAATTCCCTGTTCTACCAGTTCTAATTATGCTTCTGCATCAGAGTTGTACATTGCCAACAGGAAGTCTCCAAGTAATGAACGGGTGAGAACTGCGCTTTCTCCCTTTTCTTGGAACTACCAGGATTAATTGTAGCACCCCCAAATCAGCTAAGGGTAGCTAAATCAACCAGAGTTAATTGCTTTTACAGGCAAATGCATCCCTCAAGATACACCATACTGCAATAATAAGGCCAATGGGTCACTTTTAACCCAGCAGTAACACAAATGACATAGATAGAACCTCATGCTACACTTCTCATCTATAATACTGACAAAAAATATATTAGTTTAATCTATTAGTATCCTCATAAAAATAGATAAATACAATTGAATCAGGACAGAAAATAATCTAAAAAAGATATTTGGAAGGCAGGGCTGAGTGTTAGGGTGACCAGACCTCCTGGTTGTTTTGACTTGACAGTGCCAGTTTTTCATGGAACGTCTCAATGTCTTTACAATTTTTGAACAATAGTCCAAATCTCCTTCTTTCGCCTTTCCCCTTTTCACAAATATAAAGTGGATTTGGAATCTGTGTGAAATGTTTCTTATTGTAAGGGCTATCACACTGTTCTGCTTGCAGCAAGACCTGTATATAAACATTCAACACTCTCCCCTGCGCTCACCCCAGGCTTCACACTCCAATCGTGTCTCCATTGCTGATGATGCCTTTGAATTGATCTACTAAACAGGGCTGCCAACTCTGGGTGGACATAGTGCAGGAGATTATCACATGACCACCCACCTTCACTTGGCCCTGAACCAGACTCCTGCCATTGGTCCCGCAAGAAATCATTTAATCACAGAGCTCCGCCCTCATACGATGTTTGAAAATCTGGTCACCGTACTGTGCCTCACAATATTTCTCAATAAATTACTTTCCTAAATCCCACAATATAATACAGATGTAGAAATACTAACTCTACACCTGTTTTTAACCTGCACAATTGGACTACTATTGGCCCGGGAAACCGAGTTAGATTTGTTGTGCCAGGTTAGCGAATAGGATTTAATCACAGGTTAGTAGGAATAAGGCATAAATGTAGTCAAGAACACAAAATATGAAAGAAAAGGCTGAACTAAAGAAAGTGGAGTTGGAGTACAAATCAAAATCTTTAAAATGTGACAGAATATATATACAGCAACTACGCCCGTCAACTGCCTTGTCATTGGGTGGGCAGCATGGAGACTGACAGACTTGACCTTTGGTCCGGTCCCTTAATCATTCAGCCTATGCTCAGTTTGGCGAGACAGTACACGTGTGCAGCCATTATTGCTTAATTAATGTACGACTGTTCTCAGCAGAAGCATTCAACCCTTTTTAACCATACAGGTCACAAGCAATCTCATGTGAATTGGTCAAGTGTCTAGAAAAAGCTCACTGTTTTTACGAGGTTAAAAAAAAATTCCAGCTTAATCCATACAGTAATTAAAACTCCAAGAGATGCTGATTATCCTCAAAAAAGAATGGGTTAACAAAACTAATTAATCAGAAATTAATGACTTAAAGTAACCAAACTGCCCCATTTAAACATGCTATAATTTCTGGAAGGAATTTAAAGAATTCAGTCTTTACCTAGAGAGTTTAAAAATTAAATGATCAAGACCAACATTTTTCAGCATATATTGGCAGTCTTGCAATCTTTTGTAGCTTTGATTATTTTAGCTGCTGCTATAATTGCTCCTTTCCTCAAAATGAACAACAGTCTCCCTGTACACAGGTTGCTAAACATTACACTACTAAACTGAAGAAAGTTTTGCTCCAGAAAGCCTTAGTTTATCAACCAGAAACTGTTAACATTATGTAATTCTGATTCAAAATTGTCCAATTGTCCACTAATTTATTCCTCAATAAAGCCAGGATAGTGATGATCAGTTTTAAATTTGTGTGAATGCCATTAGGTTTCAATGATACAGAATATACTGGATGCCTGTTTGAGGTTTGTCCTCATCTCCCTGTAAAATGATTGAACGGTAGGGTTTGGGACCTAGCTTTGCTGCTCCTCTCACTTGTAAAATTGCTGTCTCTTGTGTACAGCTGTAAATGTTTTTTGTAAACTGTTTTGTAATTTGTTTAATAAAATATTATACTGGATGCCTGGAATTTAGTGCACGCGACAGAGGGTGAGCAGGTATATTTTCCATCTGGACAGGCATTGGGAACCCCTGTGTCACCAATCTTCTGGAAAGCCTATACATTAGTGTCAGTCAGATAGCTAACTCCACAGTGCTAAGCTTTCCCCGGCAAAGGTTCCTTTCATTGAGAGCTACCAGCTCTTCCTTGGTTAGAATGAAGGGGTGGCTGCCAAGGTGTTCACTTGAAGGCTAGAATCATCGGGGTGGGGGCAGGTGACAGGAGATAGAAAAGTGTGGGTTGGGGTGGTTACTGCAAGGGCAGGGCAATAGCTCTCAGCCACATGCGCGCGCAGGCACACACACACGCACGCGCACATCAAGGAATCAAGTGAAAACTCACATGAATCTCCAAGTGGATTTGCTTATTGTGCTCACTACATGGTGAGCAAACCCTCACCCTGCCCAACAAGCCTGCTGCCTGGTGAATGTCAGGGGTCACAGGATAAGACCCTTGACTGGGTAGTAATAGACCACTTAAGGGCCTCAATTGGTGATGGGAAAGCTGTCCACATGCATCCAACCATGGACCTATTCGAGACAGATGTCAGTAGGAGGCAGGGGCCTCAATTGTTGCCCTGTTCTGCCTGATTAAGTGCCCCTTGCCACAAAGCTCGCCACGTTGGAAGCCATTAAACTCTGCTGCTATCAGTATCTTCCTGATACTTCCTGCTGCTGAAATTAAACCAATCAAAAACTAAACAGAAAACACACACACATACCTTACAATACAGATCAAAGGTAACAAATACTTTGAAGTGATAATTTGAACAATAATCATTCAGAATTTAATGTTGGGGTTCAGCCAAGACTATAATATGTTTAAGCCATTTTTTTAAAGATTTATTATTTACCTGAGCTCCCTTTATTTAATTTCTGTCTTTTTATCCCTTCTGGATATCAAATCATCTATATTTAAATGCCAGATGTTGACATGTAGATTGCAGGATTAGTTTCATAAATATCCTCAGCTACAGGACTCTCCTGCTCTCCTGCAATTGCACAGCAAGAGAGGATTACAGCTCATATCCACCATTCTAGGGGAATTCCAGCATGTTTTTGGGCCACTCTGGGAATTATACTCACCTTGTTCTAATTAGACACAGGGGAACCTCCTTGATTGGAATTATACCTTATGCCTCATACTTGCATGCCTCAAACTGCAGAATGTGTAAATAATGGATGACATTGTCATTCACTGTCAATGTGCAAACCCACAAGCATCTATGACCAGTTCAAACTGGCCTCAGGAGCCAAGACACATTGAGGCAAGAGCCAGGCAGTAGTCTTTGGGAACTGGACAAACCTGACCCTCTATCTCCTTTACTGCCAGGAAAACAATTACCTGAAGGTGCTCTGTGCGTGGTTCGGAGGGGCCAGGACATGCAGCAAAACCTGGGAGGAGCATAGAGCCAAGGTGAGGCAGAAATTGAGCAGATGGGTGCTCAATTTCTACCTCACCTCTCCACTGCGGGTGGTCAGGTGTGAGGTACTCTCGCTATTGCTGCACGTGGCGCAGGTCTGGCCCATTCCCCAAGCCTGTGCCATCTGCAGTCACCCGAGCCATCTTGTGCTTCATTTGGAGGTCAAAGGGACAGTCTTTGCAGAGATTAAAAAACACAAACAAGACATTCAAATTTTAACAGTTCTCAGACCTTCTCTGCAGGTGCAAAATACAAAGACATTTTCTATTTATGTCTGCAGGGACACCTTGTAGAAAGGTCTGGATAAGAGTGGGGGGAAAGAACATACCCAATGCCACGTTCATCCTGATGGCCACCTTTGTATTTGGCTGCATCAAGCTGTGCTTAGATGCTTGATATTCAAGCACAGCAAACTTTGTTTTAACCAGTTCCTTATGAACCAGCACTCTCAATAAAACCAGCAATAATCATATATCTGAAATACCAGAAGTTTACTGGATTATTGTGATCTCCGCGATGCTTGAGTAGTCAGCAAGTGAGAACACTCTGTTGCTAAATTGTATTTAAGGGAAAGTTGCATTATTATTTAAGTGATTTATGTTGTAAATAATGTCTAGCAATAACCCCTGCATTGCGTTTCCAATACCCACTGTGTGTTCTTACATTTATTACGTGAACCTCTTGATCAGCTGGAATATTTGATCAACCATCACATTTCTGGTCCCATACGCTTTGCTGTATCAAGTGTCACCATGCAGTAAGGTTCTAGCTGTTCCCTGTGTTACGAAGGATGGTTCTGGCCTTGGTGCACCCTATCACTCCAAGTGGTTGGATTGTTCTGTACCACCTTTCGGAAAAATTTACGAAGAAAAGCACCCTTGACCACAAATCTGTCAGGAAGTGTTGAACACATAGATTTCTCAAGATCCTGTGTGGAAAGGAGAAGGGGGATCCTGTTGCACGGTTCCCTGAGCAGATTGTCAAAATAATTTGGCAGAATGCCTCATTGCCAGAACTTTCCAACAAGTTCCAAAAGGTACTTTGGCTGGTGGTGAGAAGGGATCCTCTTAGGTCCTTCATGCATGCCCAGTATCTGTGTGTTATCTCACATTGCCCTTGAAATTGCTGCGTTGATGACGAGACTGTCAAGCATCTCCTTCTGGAATGTTCCTTTGTAAAGAAAATCAAGAGAAAGATGTAATGGTTTTTGTTGAGGTTCATTCCGAGCAACTCCATGATGCGGGACTCTGTGCTCTATGGTCTGTTCCGCGGGACGCATACTGAGATTAACATCAACTGCACCTGGAAGACCACAAATGTGGTGAAAAATGCTCTTTGATCTGTCCAAAACATGTTGGTCTTCCAGTGTAAAGAGTTGACCTCGACCAAGTGTTTCAGACTGGCATATTCCAAGGTCCAAAAATACTGAGGGATGCATTAAAATGTGGGGCAGTTGCTGCCAAGGCACAGTGGGGAAAGACCACCATCTAAGATCTTGCTGCCAAAGTATAATGAGCATCTGTTAAAGTTGTCAGACCCAATTGGTGCCTCCAAATAAACATAAATAGCTTCCTGCATAAATAGAAAATGTCTTTGTGTTTTGCACCTGCAGAGAAGGTCTGAGAACTGTTAAAATTGTAATGTCTTGTTTGTGTTTTTTAATCTCTGCAAAGACTGTACAGAACTGAATTAGAACATATTTATGTTCTTATAGATGATTTTATGAATAAAGTATGTTTTTGAAATAAAAAGAAAGGTAATCAATTATGGAGGGGTAAATTAGTGTTGTTACTCACCCATCCTCTGCAAAGATTAAAAGGTTGCTTGGGCTTTTCTCTTTGCTCTCTTATTGTTAAAGGTGCTGCTCAATTTTGCTGAGATAGAAATGCTGCAGATGCTGGGAATGTAAAATGTAAAATACTGAAATGCTCAACAGGTTAGTCAGCATCTATGAAGAGAACAGTGGGATACAAAGCCTGCAATAAACAATAATTTCTCTTTGCCCTCCACAAATTCTGTTCAAGTGTTTGCACAATTTTGACTTATCATTTTTATTTGATCTTATCAATTATGATAAACTGCTGTGCATTCTGTCTCTACAAATCATCTGAAGTACATCTTCTCTTGTGAAACAGTGATGTGCAAACCTACATGGAGCATTTTGCAATTAGAATCAAAGAGTCAAATAGATGTACAGCACAGAAACAGACCCTTCACTCCAACTTGTCCAGGCCGACGAGATATCCTAAATAAATCTAATCTCATTTGCCAGCATTTTGCCCATACCCGTCGAACCTCTTCCTATTCATGTACCCATCCAGTTACCTTTTAAATGTTGTAATTGTACCAGCCTCCAACACTTCCTCTGGTAGCTCACTCCATATATGCACCACCCTCTGCATGAAACAGTTGCCCTTAGTTCCCTGTTATATCTTGCCCCTCTCATCTTAAATCTCTGCCCTCAATTTTGGACTCCTCCACCCCAGGGAAAAGACCTTGTCTAGTTACCCTACCATTGCCCTTCATGATTTTATGAACTGCTGTGACGTTGCCCCTCAACCTCGATGCTCCAGGGAAAACAGCCTCAGCCTATTCAGCCACTCCATATAATTCAAACTCTCCAACCCTGGCAACATCCTTGTAAATCTTTTCTGAACCCCTTCAAGTTTCATAACATCTTTCCAATAGCAAGGAGACCAGAATTGCATGCAGTATTCCAGTAGTGGCTAACCAATTTCCTGTACAGCTACAACATGGTTTCCCAATTCCTATATTCAATGCTCTGACCAATACAGGTAAGCACACCAAATGCTTTCTTCATTATCCTATCGACCTGCGACTCCACTTTCAAGGAACTCCAGTGTCTTTTTGTTCAGCAACACTCCCCAGGACTTTTAAGTGTATAACTCCTGCCCTGATTTGCCTTTCCAAAATCAAGCACCTCGCATTTATCTAAATTAAAATTCAACTGCCACTCCACACCACTCAAAATGAGCTGACCAAAGTTAAGACTCAAAATGAGCTGACCTGAGCACAAAGGTATGTACGTATCCATCACAGCATTGACCCCACATTCCTGATGAAGGGTTTTTGCCCAAAACGTCGATTTTCCTGCTCCTCGGATGTTGCCTGAACTGCTGTCCTTTTCCAGCACCACCCTAATCTAGAACCCATATTTCTGTACTACTTTAGACCAATGGAATGCTTCCCCCATTTTCCAGCAATTTTTTGGCAGATCTTAGACAAAATCTCAACCTAATGAACACAAAATTGCAAATATGTGTTAACTTTCATTTCATCCAAAATGGAAAGGGTGCTAGTTCCTAGCCTGCTTTTAAATGGAAACCCAATTAACTGTTCTTTAAAAGGCCATTGTTCATCGATTATTCATCAACGGTGACACGTCAGCCTATGTATAATCACTATACTGGTCTAGGTCAAAGGTTGCTTTATAAAACAGGGTGGAAATCTTGTAAATTATTGGTCCACATTCTGAGGAAAGCTAACTTCGCTGCAATAACCAACCCCCAACCCCCTACAGAAGCAGCCCACAAAATGAAACACTAGTACGTCTCATCATCGAGTGTCACCACTAATCAAGCTGACTGTTTAACAGTTCAGTAGCTGGAGAAGAGATGGGTGGGGGGGGGGCAGGGGGGGGGGGGGGGTGGAAGAGAACAAAATGTATCTTAAGTAAACAGCTTGTGTTAGTCCACATTAGCTAAGGCGTCATCTGAGCAGTAAGAATATGTAGTCAGGCAGCTTGCCCCCTTGTTCCAAAGTAATTAATGGGAGGGAAAATACGGGCTAATGAACAGCTGAAGGCAAGTATTTGCAGCTGCCACTGATGTTGCACTCAGTGCTCCTGTGCATAGCTTCACACAGCCGGCAGCCTGGAAAGCAGGCGCTCACCTGCCCAGCTTTGTTCCTCTCCAATGGATCTGTTGACAAAACAGTGGAACATGCCAGTGCTAAGTATTAAACTGTTTCATCCATCATAGCGATCGTTCTCTGGTAATAAATCATTTCATATAGTCCAGCTGCAGGCTGCATCACAAAGCCTTTTTTTAAGAAAGAACATAAGATGCTTACTCTGCACTGCGCTGACACCAAGTCTAGTGGTATATGATATTAATAGGTTATTGACTAGCTGTTGAGAGGGCAGAGGGTATGTATAGGGGGAAGGAGGTCACTTGGCCCAATTATTACAGCATCCTTAAAGATTCTTCTACTGATCCAACAAAATGTGAGGTTGGCCTTTCTTGTTTTAAACCACGCTGCATATATAAAATATCAATGTAAATTATGTGAGTAATATTTACTTAATTTATTTTGATGAACTTTGGTACTTGATTAAATGAAACATGCAGCATGAAAGAGATGCAGAATTCTTAATTATAAAACAATAAATTGCCACTGTCCCACTCTCTCATGAGAAAGGGAAACAACTGGTTTTGTGTTTAACCCGAGGGTCACCACGCCTCAGGCATGGGGTGACTTTGAGAAGGTGGCACCTCCATGTTGATATCAGGCAATATGGCAATGGAACCCACAGTATTGGCATCATTACAGATCAGCAGTCCAGCCAAGTTAGCGCAGTTGGCGGGACAGTTAGCACAATGATTAACTATGAGTTTCATGAAAAGGTTTGAAACCTGTGGACATAGAATATTTCATCCCACTCTTCCATCAAGGGATTTCTCTCCAATGTTTTGGCCAATATTTATCCTTCAACCAGAGTCATTGCTGTTTGTTGAGTGGGCAAACTAGTTGCTATGTTTTCCAATATTGCAAAACTATATTATTGAATGTGAACAGTTTTCAAATTATGAAGAGAATGACTTGCATTTACATAGTACCTTCCATAACCTTAGAATATTGTAACAGGCTCTATTGATAATGAAGTACATTTGAAGTATGCTCATTGATATAATTTATCAAACCTAGGAAGGTTTTGAAGTATTGAAGACAGTACTGAAGAGTACAGATTATAACCGAAAACTTGTGCTCTAGAACATGCCACATCACTAACCAAGCTGTTCCAATACAGTTAAAACACTGGAATCTACCTGACAGTATGGAAGTTTTCCCAGGTATGTCCCATACACAAAAGCAAGACAAATCCAACTCAGCTATTTACTGTCACATCAGGCTACTCTCGATCATCAGCAAAGTGATGGAAGGTGTCATCAACATGCTATCAAGCAACACCTGCTCAGCAATAACTTGCTCAGTGATGCCCAACCTTGCCAGGGCTACATAGTTCCTGACCTCATTACAGCCTTGGTTCAAATTTGGACAGAAGAGCTGAATTTCAAGTGGCAGTCCTTGATATCAAGGCTGCATTTGACTGAGTGTTGCACAAGGAGGCAACATTGGAATCAATGGGTATTGGGGACAAGCTCTCTGCTGGTTGGAGTCATACCTGGCATAAAGGAAGATGGTTGTGGTTGTTGGAGGTCAGTCATCTCAGCTCCAGGACACCTCTACAGGAGTTCCTCAGGATAGTGTCCTAGGCCCTGCTTCATCAATGACCTTTCCTCCATCATAAAGTCAGAGTGAAGATTTTTACCAATACTCAGCACCATTTATGACTCCTCAGATACTTAAACAGTTCATGTTCAAATGCATCAAGATATGGACAATATCTAGTCTTAGGCTAACAAGTGGCAAGTAATATTCATGCCATACAAATGCCAGGCTATAACCAATGCCGACAAGAGACAATCTAACCATGCCCTTGAACATTTAATAGTGTTACCATCACTGAATCCCCCACTGTCAACATCCTTGGGGTTGTCATTGACCACAAATTCAACTGAACTCCTCACATAAACCTAGTGGTGACATAAGCAAGTTAGAGGCTAGGAATACTGTGGCAAGTAATTAACCTCCTGACTCCCCAAAACCTATCCAACATTAACAAGGGACAATTCAGGAGTATGATGGAATACTTTCCACTTGCCTGGGTTGGTGCAGCTCCAACGCACAAGAAGCTTGACACCATCCAGAATCACACCCACAAGAATCCACTCGATCCAACACTGACGCTCAGCAGCAACAAAGTGTGCTATCTACAAGTTGCATTGCATAAATTCACCCAAGGTCCATAGCCAGCAGCTTCCAAACCCATAACCACTTTCTTGTAATAGGACAAGGGCAGCAGATGTATGGGAACACCACCATCTATAAGTTCCCCTTCAAGCCCCTCACCATCCTGACTTGGAAATACATTGCCATACCTGTACGATCACTGGGTCAAAATCCTGAAATTCCCTCCCGAGTGGCATTGTGGGTTGACTTACAGTATGGGGACTGTAATGGTTCTCAAGTTCTCAAGGACAACTAGGGATGGGCAATAAAAATTGGCCAACCAGCGATTCTCGTCCCATGAATGAATATAAAAAGAAGTACTGTAAAATGCCATGTAAGTGCAAGCTCTTTCATTTACTTATCTGACAGGATATCTCATCTGGGCTGCTGAGGAACTTGGAGTGGAAAGGGAAAGATTCAGTGGTCATGGTCCACATAGGTACCGATGACATAGATAAAACGAAGGTAAAGATTCTGCTAAGGGAGTATGAACAGCTAGGAATGAAATTAAAAAGCAGAACCAAAAAGGTAATAATCTCTGGATTACTACCTGAGCCACAAGCTAATTGGCACAGGGTCAATAAGATTAAGCAGTATTGCTGTGGGTGAAATGGTTTTGAATTCATGGGACATTGGCACTGGTACAGGGGAAGAAGGGACCTGTTCCAATGGGACAGTCTTCATCTGAACCCGTGTTGAGATCAGAGTCCTGGCGAATTGCATAACTAGGGCTGTAAACATGGCTTTGAACTACATAGCCGGGGGGGGGGGGGGGGGGGGGGTGGGGTGGCGGCGGTGGGAGGGTTCAGCTATCGAGCAAATTAGAAAACCCAAATTAAAGGAGGAGGTAGGAGTGCAGAACTCAGGAAAGGTTATTAAAATCTCTAGCACAAACACAAATAGGACAGAGTGTTTGGAAATGTTTCACATTTGTTAAAGTTCACTTGAGAATGTAACTTTTAAAAAGTTCAGAGATTTACATATGAAAGAACTGAAACTAACATGTTCATTCTAAAAGATGAGAGACTTAACAAACAATCCAGGTATTTTTCAACATATAATTTCAGTTACATCACACTGTAAACTTTTGCTATAAATTCAGCGTCTTATGATCTTATACTCCACAACCACCTTTTGGAGCGCTTGTAGTGGAGCCCATTAGGGAACAGGCAATACTGGATTTAGTGTAGTGACTTGATAAGGGAGTTTAAGGTGAAGGACTCTTAGGAGGCAGTGACCATAATATGATTGCATTTACTCTGTAATTTGAGAGGGAGAAGACAGAAACAGAGGTAATGGTATTACAGCTGAATAAAGAGAACTACAGAGGCATGAGGGAGGGGCTAGGTAGAATTGACTGGGAGAGGAGCCTATCAGGAAAGACAATGCATCTGCAATGGCAGGAGTTTCTGGGAGTAATTCAGGAGACACAGCAGAGATTCATCCCGAGGAAAAGAAACATGGTAGAGGGAGGATGAGGCAACCATGGCTGACTGGAGAAGTCAGAGATAGTATTAAAGCAAAAGAGAAAGCATGTAATGTAGTGAAGGGTATTTGGAAACCAGACGATTGGGAAGCTTACAAAGACGAATAGAGGGTAACACAAAAAAAGAAATAAGGAGGGAGAAGATTAAATATGAGGGTAAACTAGCCAGTAATCTAAAGGAAGTCTGTAAGAGTTTATTTAAATAGAAAAAGGGCAAAAGAGAGGTAAAAGTGGACATTGGGTCACTGGAGAGATAGTAGTGGGGACTGAGGAACTGAATAATTACTTGATGTCTGTCTTCATTGGTTCAAGGCATGAATAATATCCCAAAAATTCAAGAGAGTGAGGGGGTAGAGCTGAGTATGGTGACCATAACCAAGGAAAAGGTGATAGAAAAACTGAATGGCCTGAAGGACTACACCCCAGAGTTCTACAGGAGATAGCTGAATAGGTAGTGGAGGTGTTAATGATGATCTTTCAGCAATTGCTAGAGTCAGGGAGGGTCTCAGACAACTGGAAAATCGTAACATGACACCCCAGTTTAAAAAGGCAGTAAGGTGAAAGATGGAAAATTATAGACAAATTAGCCTAATCTCAGTCATGGATAAGATCCTGGAATCCCTTGTGAAGAAAAAGATTTCTGAATACTTAGAAGCACATGGTAAAATAGGGCAAAGTCAGCACGGTTTCATCAAGGGGGGGTCATGCCTGACAAATCTGCAAGAATTCTTTGAGGAAATAATGAGCAGGTTAGACCAAGGGGAGCCAATGGATGTTATCTACCTGGACTTCAAGAAGGCCTTTGACAAGGCACCACATAGAAGCCTACTAAATAAGACAAAGTGTTAGAGGCAAGGTGCTGGCATGGTTAGAAGCTTGATTGTCTGGCAAAAGCTGAGTGTCCTTCTCAGGTTGGCAGCCAGTGCCAAGTGGTGTTCCACAAGGCTCAGTGTTGGGACCGCAACTTTTCACTTCATACATGAACAATTTAGACGAAGGAACTGGATAAGTTTGCAGATGATACAAAGATAGGTCGAGGGACAGGTACTATTGAGGAGGCAGGGAGACTGCAGAAGGATTTGGACAGATTAGGAGAGTGGGCAAATAAGTGGCAGATGGAGTACAATATTGGAAAGTGTGAGGTTGTGCACTTTGTTTGGAAGAACAAAGGTGTGGAGTATTTCCTAAGTGAGGAGAAAATTCAGAAGTCTGAAGTGTAAAGAGACTTGGGAGCTCTAGTCCAGGATTCTCTCAAGGTAAACTTGCAGGTTGAGTCAGTAGTTAGGAAGGCAAATGCAATGATGGGATTTATTTTGAGAGGATTTGAACATAAAATCAGGGATGTACTTCTGAGGCTCGATAAGGCTCAGGTTAGACCACATTTCAAATATTGTACACAGTTCTGGGCCCCATATCTCAGCAAGGATGTACTGGCCATGGAGTGTGTTCAGAGGAGGTTCACAAGCACGGCCCCAGGAATTAAAAGCTTAAAATATGAGGAACGTTTATACTCTATTGAATTTAGAAGGATTGGGGGTGGGGTGGGGGGTAGGGGGGATCTAATTGAAACTTACAAACCCATGGGCGCAGCCTTGGAGTAAAAGAAAGACCTTTTGGAATGGAGATAATGAGAAACCTCTTCAGCTAGAGGGTGACAAATCTGTACAATTCATTGTCACAGAAGGCTGTGGAGGCCAGGTTATTGAGTATATTTAAGACTGAGATAGATAGGTTCCTTGATTGTCGAGGGGATCAAACGTTATAGGGGGAGAAAGCAAGAGAATGCGGTTGCAAAACTTATCAGCCATGATTGAATGGCAGAGCAGAGTCTATGGGCAGAATGGCCTAATTTCTGCTCCAATGTCTTATGGTCTTATGGACATATATTCAGATGATAGATGAACACCCTGTGTAATGATTAACCTGAACTACAAATGTGTTAAAATCTCTTTTGAATAAAAAATATGAGCGTGATACACTACAAAATCCATTTTAGCATGGCCTTCAAATGGCTAATGTTTTTCTAAAAATTTTGATAAGATAAAATTTTGTTCTCAATACTGTTGTTTTGTGTATCACTGGGACAGCCAAATCAGTCAGCCACGTGCTATACATTCAGAGCAATACTGGGAGGTGGATTCCACAGTCTCTTGGTTAATTCAATTTACATTTTATTAAGTGAAAATTTTCTGGAATAACATTATGTGCCCTGGCAGTATATACATTTCCATTAATGTGTACTGGTGTACAGTCTGTCATGGTGGTTGGCTGAAGGGTGGGGCTCATTTGCTCCACTTGATCGAAATGTTGGAGAAAAAATAAAATTTGCAGATTTTTACATTCATATGTCAAAAAAAACAATTTAAATTAAATGTGGTCAGCTTATCTAAGGCTCAAAATATTGAGCACTAATGAAGGAAGAAATATATATTTTTATATGTAGAATTTTAAAAAGTGATTTTACTTACATCATGTTTAAATTATAAAGGTACCACATTCAAAATTCCCTTAATTTTTTTTACTTTTATCTCTGAAATCATTGTCAGTGCTGGGATATGATTCCATCACATATTCTATGCATGATGTGGAGGAGCCAGTGTTGGACTGGGGTGGACAAAGTTAAAAATCACCAGGTCCAACAGGTTTAATTGGAAGCACTAGCTTTCGGAGCGCCACTCCTTCATCAAGTGGTTGTGAAGCAGGGCCATAAGACACAGAATTTATACCAAAAGATTACAGTGTCACCCAACTGAAATGATACATTGATTTGGGGGTGAATTTGTATTTGCAGATACATTCTACTTGGCTCATAAAATGCACAACCTGCAGGTAGTCAATGCAAGCAGTCAGTCTGTATAATATTTTGTAAACTCCACTTTGGAAATAGAACCAGTCTGACTCAAGATTGGGAAACAGACTGACTCTAACTTCATACCTTTAATGCATTGTCTGAGCTGAGATGTCACTTTTTTTTAAAAATCAAACCTTAAGTCACATTCTGAAGATAACTTAAAAGAAGTTCTGGGATTTACATATTAATGAACCAAAAACTGCAACCCATTCTAAAAGATGAAAGACTTAACAACAATCTCAATTTGTTCAACATATTACTTCAGCTGCATGACACTGTAATCTTTTGGTATAAATTCTGTGCCTTATGGTCCTGCTTCACACCCACCTGATGAAGGAGCAGCTCTCAGAAAGCTAGTGCTTGCAAATAAACCTATTGGACTATAACCTGGTCTTGTGTGATATTCTATACAGCAACTTATGAACATTGAGCAAAATATTCCAATTTTAGGATAATCTTTGGAGCAGTGCAGACTGCAGTTGTGTGTTGGATCACTCGGATTCCCAGATGTAGCAAAAACATGGGAATTGCCTGGGAAATTGAAGATTCCAATGGCAGGTCATCTGCCTGGAACACTGAAGAAAAATGTCACAGTTGTAGAATTTAGATTAGATTAGATTACTTAGAGTGTGGAAACAGGCCCTTCGGCCCAACAAGTCCACACCGACCCGCCGAAGCGTATACCACCCAGACCCATACTCCTGCATTTACCCCTTCACCTAACACTACGGGCAATTTAGCATGGCCAATTCACCTAACCTGCACATTTTTGGATTGTGGGAGGAAACCGGAGCACCCGGAGGAAACCCACGCAGACACAGGGAGAATGTGCAAACTCCACTCAGAGAGTTGCCTGAGGCGGGAGTTGAACCCGGGTCTCTGGCGCTGTGAGGCAGCAGTGCTAACCACTGTGCCACCGTGCCACTTCTGAGAAGGTAATAATTACCCAGGAAATGTTAGATGATTAGAACCTCGTGTAATTCCTGGATAATAAGAAAACAGATCCACTCCAACTTAACAACAACACCTACCCAACCTATTAGATCCTCACCCACTCTCAAACCTCTGCAAATAATCTAGACCACCCCGCCCACATGATTCCATCTCCTTTCCACCCAATCCCAGGCTTACATCCCAATCTTATTGGTGGATTCAACAAATCCTCCCCTCACCAGATCTAACCCATGCCCTTGCAGGTCCTGTGCACCAGAACCACCCTCTCCAGGACATGGTTCCAATAGTGCCTCTACCCAGTCAGAACCCTGAACCTGACACTGACACTCCCCAACCCAGTGCTGGACCTGACACCCCACAGTTGGCATGACCCTCCCCCACCTCCAAACACTGAGTCATCCTCAACATTCCATCATTTGGCATCCTGGTACTCTACAACCTGGCACCCTTTTTCCACCTTGCATCCTCACCCCCCACTTGACTCCATGCTTATCATCCCACAGGAGTAATCAAAGTTGTGCTGCTGGACCTTTGCATCATAGATTACTGTATCTATGCCAAGATTTGACTTCCCCTGATCTTTCTGCATTTGATGGCAACTACTGGGTTTCAGGTACACCTTGTACATATGAAGAAGCTGGCACCAGAATTGTCAGCTGGAAATACAGAGCACAATGCTAGTGGAAAATGTATGAACGAATGCAACCTGACTGTGATAGCTACTCCTCGGAATTTCCAGGCCACTCTCTTTGTCGGAAACACACACTAACACATAAACACTGATCAAGAGTGGGGAATAGGCACCACCACAGTCCTGCCCAAAAGCAATCCTAATGTGACGATGGTGGATGCTAAGTACTGCTCTGCTGAAAGTCTAACATTTTCATTATTGTAATGTCTCTTCTTTAAAGCTAAATATTTGCAAAACAAAATGTAAATTACATTAAGCACACTAGTTATAAGATGGCTGCTTTACCGCGTTCATCTTGTGGGACAGACAATGTGATGGCGGTGCCCAATACCGAGCTATTACTGAGAAAATAAAGCAGGAGCAGAGATCTACAACACACTCTGTACTGCATGAGTTCTGTACATACAGTATGCAGCAGTCCATGGTAGCTTGTACATAAGTTGTGTGCAAAGACCTTTAGGCATTTTGAGTTCCAATCAACTAAAATGGTGGCTGCACATGAGTAATACCCCAGATATACAATCTAGTGACTTGCAGGAAGACCAGACACTGGAAAAGAAGCAGCCACTTGCATTTTTCAAAGTGTGACTATCTATGTTGTTTGCTACTGTCCACCACCCCAAGCCCCACCCCCAGCCCCACCCCCAGCCCCAGCATAAAACCTTGTAGCTGCTCTTTGTGACCTCTCATCCTAGGCTCAAAGCCCCCTACCCACACCTTCATTGACTGCTGGCCCAGTCACTGCTGACACATCATGACACCTGCAAGGAGCTCGAGAAAATAATGCAAATTAGCTGACCTTGCTTTATCTGATGAGGTCAGTTTGTCTGTGCATCTAGTGTCTGTGCAACAGCACAACTGGCAGCATGGCACATGGACTGCAATTATTGGCTCCTTTGTATTATACCGTAGCTAGTTGAGGGTCTGTAGATTGAAGACAAGGCAGTTACTTTAATCTCCAGTCTGGCTGTATGTGGAGGACTGTTTCCAAGTCTAATCTGAATCCTCTCCATCAAAGCATTAATTGGATCTATGAACTCTGGATGAGGAGCAAACATTTGGTTGACAAGTGCCTCTTTGCTCCAGCCAGCCCATTGTGTATGTGATCTGTCTGAGTGAGAGTTCTGTCTGCAACTCACTCAGACTAACTACATTGGCAGATCCCTGCAGAGAGACAGAACTGAGTGTAAAGATGTGTGCTAAGAGGAAAAGATAAAGTAAAACATTATAGGAAGCATGAAACAATTTATTTGTTCTGTTGGAATCAGAAAGTTCCCATTGAAAACAATACTGACTGATACTTATACCGACAGATTTAACTTGCATTTATATATTTATTTGTTGCATTAAAACAAAACTGACAGTAAAGAAATGGAACTGTTGGACAAGTTTCATGTCTTCTGTGTGGCAGATTTGGTGGTGGTGACATTTAATCAGATTGGGAGGGTGAAAGTTCGGGATTTCTCCACTTTCTGCCTTTATGATGTCTATGATGGGAAAGTTAAAAATCACACAACACCAGGTTATAGTCCAACAGGTTTAATTGGAAGCACACTAGCTTTCGGAGCAACGCTGATGAAGGAGCGTCGCTCTGAAAGCTAGTGTGCTTCCAATTAAACCTGTTGGACTATAACCTGGTGTTGTGTGATTTTTAACTTTGTTCACCCCAGTTCAACACCGGCATTTCCAAATTATGATTGGAAAGCCCATGAACAGCCTTCCCGCCCACTGCTAGTTCAGCCATTGGCATTTAATGCCCACTTGAAGCAATGGCCTGGTAACTCACAACACAGGGAGCCCAAATAACAAACCCTTTTGGGCTTTCTCGCAGGCCGGAGAGTAAAGTCTACATTCAAAGGGGACCTAGCATCTGGAAGGGTGAGGGAATGCAGGAGTACTGAGCTTTCCTGTGATCACCTAGTGGTGCTCAGATACATCAGCAATCCAAGCCCTTACCTAGGCGGATCCGCAGGAGTCTCAGCCCCCTGCTCACAATGCTGACCAATGGAGAGCTAGCTACCTCTGATTGGATGGCCTCTTTCAGCAAGGTGGATTTTTGCCGTGAGGTCCTTAATCAGAGGAAGGCCCACCTCTGCCAAGTTCAGTGCCTGATGGCAATTCATTTCAAGGATTTTCCAAAAAGTAGATTTACAAGGATGTTTCAAGGATTGGAGGGTTTGTGCTACAGGGAGAGACTGAATAGGCTGTTTTCCATGAAGCATTGGAGGCTGAAGGGTGACCTTATAGAGGTTTATAAAGACATGAGGGGCATGGATAGGGTAAATAGACAAGGTCTTTTCCCTGGGGTGTAGGAGTCCAAAACTAGAGGATATAGATTTAGAGTGAGGGGGAAAAATTTAAAAGGGACCTAAGGGCAACTTTTTTATGCAGAGGGTGGTGCGTGTATGGAATGAACTGCCAGAGGAAGTAGTGGAGGCTGGTACAATTACTGAAGGCATCTGGATGGGTATATGAATAGGAGGGGATTTAGAAGGATATGGACCAAGTTCTGGCAAGTGGGACCAGATTAATGTAGGATATCTGGTCAGCATGGACGAGTTGGACTGAGTGCTGTACACCTCTATAACTCTATGACCTGCTCTTCAGCCACCAGTGAGACCCTTGTTGGCTTCATTAAATAGAGCTCATTTGTCTGTCAGGTTGGTCTTCTTCCTCACGTGAGAAATCAAGAGCATAAAATGGACAAATTGAGATCACATATGCTATCCTTAAAAAGATGGATTTTTATCTCTTTGGCATGTGATATTGAGTTATTACTTGTATTTGGTCCAGTTTCTAATAGACTTCAACACAGTTGCAGAAACTACCTTTATCAGCAAGCTTTATAGGAAGTTTGCACATGTTTCAAATTATAAAGTTGACTTCGTAGCTTATTCCCTTGCAACTCCAGCCCAATCCCATCAACCTTAGGGCTGTTATAAACTAACCTTGTCAGAGATGTTATGACACATTTCAGCCTCACCAATCTAAGAGCTGCAGATGCATCTATCCATAACAGTGTCAGTAAGAGTGACCACTGCACAGTCCTTGTGGAAATGAAGTCCTGCCTTCACATTGAGAATATCCTCCATTGTGCTGTACGGCACTTTTGCTGTGCTAAATGAGACAGACTTCGAACAGATCTAGCAACTCAAGACTTGGCATCCATGAGGTGGTGTGGGCTAGCAACAACTGCAGATTCATGCTCCCACACATTCTGTATCTAATGGCTTCAGGTATCCCTATTCAATGTTTACCATCAAGCCAGTGTATCAACCCTGGTTCAAAGTGCACGTAGGCATGTCAGGAGCAGACCTGGCATAGCTAAATATGAGTTGTCAACCTGGTGAAGCTATCAAACAGGACATTGCATACTAAACAGCATAAGTAGAGCTAAGAAATTCCACAACCAGTGGATCAGATCTAAGGTCTGCAGTCCTGACACATCTAGTCAGGAATGGTGGTGGACAATTCAACAATGACTGGATGAGGAGGCTCCACCAGTATTCCCATCCTCAATGATGGAAGAGCCCAACACATCAATGCAAAAAATAAGGCTTAAACATTTGCAGCAGTCTTCAGCCAGAAGTGCTGCATGGATGATTCATCCATGAGCATTACAGCTGCCAGTCTTCAGCCAATATGATTCACTCTATGTGATGTCAAGAAACAGTTGAAGACACCGGATACTGCAAAGGCTATTGCTCTAACAACATTCCAGCAACAGTACTGAAGACTTATGCTCCAGACCTTGCTGCAACCCTTGTCAATCTGTTCCAGTACACTTACAACACTGGCATCTACCCAACAATGGTACCTTACCTTACACAAAAGTCAGGCTGAATCTAACCCAGCCAATTGCCTCCCCATCAGTCTACTCTCGATCATCAGTAAAGTAATGGAAGGTGTCATCAACAGTGGTATCACGCAGCCCCTGCTCAGCAATAACCTGCTCAGTGATGCCCACTTTGGGTTCCGTCAGGGCCACTCAGTGCCTGACCTCATTACAGCCTTGGTTCAGAACAGCTGAATTCCAGAGGTGAGGTGACAGTGACTACCTTTTACATCAAGGCTACATTTGACTGAGTGTGGCATCAAGGAGCCCTAGAAAACTAGAATCAATGAGTATCAGGTCAAAATCTCTGCTCTTTGGAGTCATACCTGGCACATAGGAAGATGGTTGTGGTTGTTGGAGATCAGTCATCTCAGCTCCAGGAGATGTCTGCAGGAGTTCCTCAGGATGGTGTCCGAGACCCAACCATCTTCAGCTGCTTCATCAGTGACCTTCCCTCTATCACAAGGTCAGAAGTGGGGATATTTGCCGATAATTGTGCAATATACAGTACCATTCAGAACTCCTCAGATACTGAAGCCCATGTTCAAATGCAACAAGACCAGGTCAGTTCCAGGCATGGGCCGACAAGTGGCAAGTAACATTCACGCCACTCAAATGCCAGGCAATGACCACTCCAATAAGATACACTCTAACTGCTGCTGATTGATATTGTGCTAACAGCCCTGAAAGATCCATTATCAACATCCTAGGCGGAGGGGGATGGTGGGGTGGGGGTATGGGGGGGGGTGGTTACTGTAAGTCATTAACTCAGTTGGACTTCCCATATAAATACAGTGGCTACAGAGCATGTCAGCGGGTATGATTACTGCAGCGAGTAACTCTGGACTCCCCAAAGCCTGTCTACCATCAACAAGTTAGGAGTAATATGGAATACTCCCCACTGGCCTAGATGAGTGCAGCTCCAACAACACAACAAGCTTGACACTATCCAGGACAAAGCAGCCCGCTTGATTGGCATAACATCCACAGTATCTACTCCCTCCACCACTGATGCTCAGTAGCAGCAGTGTACTGCCGATAGGATGCACTGCAGAAAATTTACCAAAGATCCTTAGACAGCATCTTTCAAACCTATGACCACTTCCATTTCGAAGGACAAGGGCAGCATATACATGGAAGCATCATCATCTGCAAGTTCCCTCCAAGCTCTGCACCATCCTGACTTGGAAATACATCACTATTCCTTCACTGTCACTCGATCATAATCCTGGAATTCTCTCCCTAATGGCTTTGTGGGTATACCTGTAGCATGTGGACTCCAGTGGTTCAGGAACATAGAACATAGAATATAGAACAACACAGCGCAGAATAGGCCCTTTGGGCCTCAATGTTGTGCCGATCTGTGAACTAATCTAAGCCCATCACCCTACATTATCCCATCATCATCCATATGCTTATCCAAGGATTGTTTAAATGCCCCTAATGTGACTGAGTTAACTACATTGGCAGGCAGGGCATTCCACTCTCTGGGTAAAGAACTTGCTTCTGACATCGGTCTTAAATCTATCACCCCTTAATTAGCAGCTGTGCCCCTTCGTATGAGCAGATGTCATCATCGGAGGAAAAACACTCTCACTGTCCACCCTATCTAATCCTCTGATCATCTTGTATGTCTCTATTAAATCCCCTCTTAGCCTTCTTCTCTCCAATGAGAACAGACCCAAGTCCCTCAGCCTTTCCTTATAAGACCTTCGCTCCAGACCAGGCAACATCCTGGTAAATCTCCTCTGCACCTTTTCCAATGCTTCCACATCCTTCCTGTAATTGGGCGACCAGAACTGTACACATATTCCAAGTGAGGCCGCACTAGCATTTTGTACAGTTGTAGCATGACATCACGGCTCCGGAAATCAATCCCTCTACCAATAAAACCTGACACACCATATCCTTCTTAAAAGCGTTATCAGCCTGGGTGGCAATTTTCAGGGATCTGTGTACATGGACACCAAGATCCCTCTGCACATTGATACTACCAAGAATCTTTCCATTGACCCAGCATTCTGCCTTCCTGCTATGTTTCCCAAAGTGAATCACCTCACATTTATCTGCATTGAACTCCATTTGCCACCTTTCAGACCAATTCTGCAATTTATCCAAGTTTCCCTGCAACCTGCAAAGTTCCTCCACACTGTTCACCACTCCACTGACTTTAGTATCATTTGCAAATTTACTAACCCATCCACTTATGTCTGCATCCAAGTCGTTTATAAAAATGACAAACAGCAATGGTCCCAAAACAGATCCTTGTGGCACATCACTAGTAACCTGACTCCAGGCTGAATATTTTCCATCCCACCACTTGTTACCTTCTTATAGAAAGCCAGTTTCTAATCCAAACTGCTAAATCACCTTCAATCCCATGCCTCCACATTTTCTCTAACAGCCTATCATGTGGAACCTTATCAAAGGCTTTCCTGAAGTCCATGTACACCACGTCAACTGCCCTACCCTCATTCACATGCTTGGTCACCTTCTCAAAATACTCAACGAGGTTTGTGAGACACGACCTGCCTTTGATGAATCCATGTTGACTATTTCCAATCAAATTGTTGCTTGCCAGATGATTATAAATCCTATCTCTTATAATCCTTTCCAAAACTTTTCCTACAATAGATGTAAGGCTCACTGGTTTATAATTACCTGGGTCATCTCTACCTCCCATCTTGAACAAGGGCACAACATTTACAATCCTCTGGTACTAAACCTGTAGACAATGACAAGGAAGATAGCTCACCAACATGTTCTCAAAGGCAACTAGGGATGGGCAATAAATGTTGGCCAACCAGTGATGTCCACATCCCACAAGTGAATACAAAAAAATCTTCTGATCCAGAGGCAGAGGCAGAGACACTACTACTGCACAACTGAAGCCTGTTCTCGGATGCTGCCTGAATTGCTGTGCTCTTCCAGCACCACTGATCCAGATCCTGAAACCCTTAATACTCTTGCTGTGTTGCAAAAGACAATTGTAGCATTTTCTCACAACACCATTTGAGCTCACATCATTCAGTACAGGCCTGGGATGAAACCTTTCCATTTTCTATATATTCAGGTTTGACGGTGGCACAAATTAGATTAGATTAGATTAGATTACTTACAGTGTGGAAACAGGCCCTTCGGCCCAACAAGTCCACACCGACCCGCCGAAGCGTAACCCGCCCATACCCCTACATTTACCCCTTACCTAACACTACGGGCAATTTAGCATGGCCAATTCACCTGACCTGCACATCTTTGGACTGTGGGAGGAAACCGGAGCACCCGGAGGAAACCCACGCAGACACAGGGAGAACGTGCAAACTCCACACAGTCAGTCGCCTGAGGCGGGAATTGAACCCGGGTCTCTGACGCTGCGAGGCAGCAGTGCTAACCACTGTACCACCGTGCCGCCCACTCAAATGAATAATCTACTATATTTTGCCCAGTTGGTAAGACACTGGAGAACTTTGTATGCAGTAGACTGAATCCCAAACTTGCAAATGTCCTTTAGTGAAGAGGGAGTAGAAAAGGGGATAATCAATGAAATAAATGAAGTAGGCATATTTAGATAAATGTGGACAATGTTAAATTGACAGTGAAGCTCAATTTGAATATTAAACTTTAATATGCAAGTCATAGTATATCACTGCATTAACTATACATAGTTACTAGATTTTCATCATGATAACATGAAACAAATGTATACTCAGCATTTATACAAGAAAACATAATGTTATCAGTAATCCTGAAGCGGAATAATCACCCATCATCTGACATCTTATTTGTTATTATTACAGTCTTACTCTACAGAGTGACTCAAGTATTGGCCCGACAACTTGAGCAGATACGAAGTACATTTTTTTGACAAGGTAATGTTTATCCTGGCAGGGAAATATGTTTCACTAATCATCTGTACCAGTACAAGCCATAATTTAATTTTCGAACAAATTAAATTTGCTTTTCCTCGCAACTTCAGTAATGAAAGAAGTCCGTTTCTACAAAGGCCTCCTGGATAAAACCTGGGAGCAAGGGACATCATTCAACTTGCCGACGGGAGTGTTGTTAGGTAGAATATTCGTGCATTGATAACTGGCTGAAGTCTGGCACATTTCACTTCGAGAGCTTGCAACATCAAGATACAAGGTCAAGAGAATTTCTGCAGTTCATTGTAGATCCTCCCAGTTGTTCAACATAGAGACCAACAGAGCAAACCAGCACACAGAGTCCTAAATTACAGGGAAGAAACTGATGTATTCATCACTGGAATAGGACCTCTATAATGATGCCTGGAACTTTATGAATTAGCAGATATATTCCACAGTGCTTATTTGCTTATTATAACCTCTCTTTATTGAGTGTTGCACAAAGCCCTCTTCCATTGGGCTATAGGCGTAAAACAACTTTTATTTCTGTAGTGCCATTAACACAGAATAAAGCCTGAAGGCAAATCACTGAGGCGTAATCAATAAAAAAGCAAGTTCTATTTAGAATGCCAACATTTATTCTGGATGAAAAACTGCAGTTAACAGTTCCTCCACTGCACTTACCAACCTTTTCCTATTTCATTTCACATTTTGCCTCTGATGGTCACTATGGGTCAATGCAGTTTTATCCCAAAATAATTTGATCATTTGTATTTGCCTTGCTTCTGAAGTTCTAATGTTAATTTTTTTAGTGTGAAAACATTTTGTTACAGGTATTAAATTGAATCTTGCTTTCAAAGGATCAGATTTAATGGATAATAGGGTTTTCAGGTATATTTTGTGCTTCAGACACACTACCTAAACTACCAGTTAAAGAAATACTGCTGATCATGACCAGTGTTACGGGAACCATTCCACTCATTTTAACTGAGGAGAGACCATTGCCAAGTTAGACTTGCGATTTCCTCTGACAGGGAATGGGAGGAGCAACATTTGTCAGTTTTGACTAAAAGCTGACACTACTTTCACGTTTTGCACAAGGCAGGCAGACTTTATAGAGATTGAAGAAATTTACATACAAAAGTGCTACCGTTTTCTAAAAATGTATACAAGACAATTTTGAACCAATCCTTTTACTAAAGTAAAATGCCTGAACTACTTAAGAAAATATCTGTAAAAGATACAAACTCATATGAAGAAATTCATACAAACCTTCCATCTATTGATGCCATCTATACTTCCCGCTGCCTTGGAAAGGCAGCTAACATAATCAAAGACCCTTCCCACCCACGTTATAATCTCTTCCAGCATCTTTGGCGGCATGGTGGCACAGTGGTAAGCATTGCTGCCTCACAGTGCGGAGACCCAGGTTCAATTTCTGCCTCAGGCAACTGTCTGTGTGGAGTTTGCACATTCTGCCTGGGTTTCCTCTGGGTGCTCCGGTTTCCTCCCACAGTCCAAAAATGTGCAGGTTAGGTGAATTGGCATGCTAAATTGCCCGTAGTATTAGGTGAAGGGGTAAATGTAGAGGAATAGGTCTGGGTGGGTTGCTCTTCGGAGAGTTGGTGTGGGCTTATTGGGCCGAAGGGCCTGTTTCCACACTAAGTAATCTAATCTTTTGTCAGGCAGAAGATACTAAGACTTCAAGATTCAAGAACAGCTTCTTCCCTGCTGTTACTAGACGTCTGAATGTACCTGTCAAATTTTAAACTTTAAACTTTGGTCTCGCTGCTTGTGAACCTTCTCAGTAGCTATAACATTGCATTCCTTACTCTGTTCTACTATGCTTGTGCACATTGTATGGTAAGACCTGCCTGTACTGCACGCAAAACAACATTTTTTACTTTACCGAGGTACATGTGATAGCAATCAAACAAATCAAATCAATAGAAATTGGAGCATAAGTCACTCCACTCTTTGAGCTGGCTCTGCCATTCAATAACATAGTACTGATCTGACTATACCACCTTCCTGCCTACTCATGACAACCTTTCATACCCTTGCTCATCAAGTATACATCTACCTGTGGCTTTACAACATTTAAGTACTCTGATTCCATCACCTTTTAAGGAAGAAAGTTGCAAAGAACTCTGACAGAAACAAGTTCTCCATATCTTTGTCTTAAATGGTCAAAACTTATTGTGTGGCCGAGTTCTATATCCTCCCAAAGAGGAAACATTATTTCCACATTAGTCCTGTCAAGATCTCTCAGGATCTTATGCATTTCAATCAATTAGAATTTTTCTTTCTCATTGGAATGTAGCTATTCTGTAAATTCTGAAATATCCCCTTAAATGTGTACTACTGCTTCTCCATTGACCCATCCTACAACCTACTTTGGCTTGCTCTGATCTCATTCCCTTATAATTGCCTTTATTTAAATGTAAAATACTAGTCTTGGAACCATTTCTCTTTCTCTCAAACTGTATATGAAATTAGGCTGCTGCTGCCCAGGGGTGCTTTCAGGTGAAATTATTAATTAATCCTATCTCATTGCACAATGGCAAGTCTAGCATAGACTGCTTTCTGGTTGGTTCCAGAATTTGTTGTTCTACCAAATTATCTCAAAATAATTCTCCAAATCCTCATCTTACCCTATCTTTGCCCTTCTGATTTTTCTGGTCTATATGTAGGTTAAAAACTTCCATGATCATTGCCATACTTTTCTGACACAACTCCATTATATCTTCCCTTATATGTGTTTTTAATACTCTATCCTAAAGTATAGTTACTGTTAAAGGGTATGTAAACCACTCCCACAGGTGACTTGGAGTCATAGAGTCACAGAGATGTACAGCATGGAAACAGACTGTTTAGTCTAACTCAACCATACCAACCAGACATCCTAAATTAATCAAGTCCTATTTGCCAGCATTAGGCCCATATTTCTCTAAACCCTTCCTATTCATGTACCCCTACCAGCCTCCATGACTTCCTCTGGCAGCTCATTCCAAGTACACACCACCCTTTGCATGAAAAGGTTGCCCTTCAGGTCCCTTCTGTATCTCTTCTCTCTCACTTTAAACCTATGCCTTCTAGTTTTGGACTTTCCTATACTGGGGAAAAGACATTGGCTGTTCACCCTATCCATGCCCTCATGACTTTATAAACCTCTACAAGGTCACCCATCAGTCTCCAATGCTACAGGGAAAATAGCCCCAGTCTGTTCAGCCTCTCCCTATAGCTCAAACCATCCAATTGTGGCAACATCCTTATGAATCTTTGCTGAAACTCTTTCAAGTTTCACAACATTTTTCCTATAGCCAGGAGACCAGAATTGAACACAGTATTCCAAAAGTGGCCTATCCAATGTCCTGTACAGCCACAACATGAGCTTTAACTTATATACTCAATGCACTGACCAATAAAGGCAAGCATACAGAATGCCTTCTTCATAATGCCTTCTACCTGGGAAGTTCAAAGATCAATGAACCTGTACTTCAGGGTCTCTTTGATCAGCAACACTCCCCAGGACCTTGCCATTAGGTGTGTATGTCCTCCCTGATTTGCCTTTCCAAAATGCAGCACCTCACATTTATCCGAATGAAACTCCATCTGCCACTCCTCAATCCCCACCGATCCAACTGATCAAAGTCGTATTGTACTCTTAGAAAACCTTTGTCACTGTCCAGTACACCACCAATTTTGGTGTCATCTGCAAACATACTAACTATAGGTCCTATATTCACATCCAAATTATTGATATAAATGACAAAAATGTGATAGATATCAGATCCTGTGGCCATTATTCGCATTCAGTGGACTCCTTTGTCCTGTTTACTGAGGCCACTTTTGTATTTTTGTTTTCAAATCCATCCACTTTAATCTGGCAAAACCTTTTCTTTAATGCTGAAAGGATGTTTGACTTTTGAATAGACTAGAACATACCACATGCCAGTGAGGCTGGGAATTGTGACTCATTATCTTTTTTCATATCACAGTTGCATCTTAGAAAGTAGATTCAGTCAGCATGGAGGAATGGCATGGCATGGTTTTTCAAGCCGATTCCCTAGATTTACACTGAGACAAACAAGAAAAGAAATCCTGAGAGTTCTGTTGATTGTTCTGGTGACATAGACCTCAGCATTGCAAGGTCTGGTCTTCATCTATATAGTAATTGCCAAAACAAAGAATTATAGCATCTTGTCAACTCTTTGTTGTTTGCTAAAGCAACTCAAACGTAATTTTGCTGTTCTGTTCTTTCCCCATACCTTTCCAACTGCCTCAATTTCAAATATTGGTCTTGAACAATATTGTAGTCTTTGGGCTAAATGTTAACTTTCCTAATCCATTGGTAACATAGGGGAAAGCAGCATATTTGTCAACATTTTTTTAACTTAGTCATTTACTTATGACTTCCAGGCTGCCTAACAGTTAGAGTAAATGGGCGCAATGACATCCCACATCAGTCTGTTTCAATTTCCAGTACTTAAAGGGTGTCTGCATGTGTCAGGATTATTGAAGTGTCGTGTCATAGCTAGGAACATAGAGGTTCATCACATCTAGTGATGCAATGGAAAGTGTGGGGTGATTCCTTTCTGCATCCCTGGATGTGATGTGGGCTATCAGTGAGATTTCACCACAGAAGGGAGAAAGAAGGCAGCTTTGGGGCAGAGGCAGGCAAGGCTGGAGGTGGCTGAGAAAGCTGGAGGGTGATGTCTCGCCCCTGAAGTCAGTAGGTGTGGATGAACTAATCGAGGCAGAAAGGTTGTGTGGCAGTGGCACAGTCAAATAAAACTCCTCTCGCTTTCCTTTCATTACCCTTTTTCTGGGCATCGTGGCTGGGATTTAACATGGAGGCAGCGATCACACTCATCAGCTGGAAGGCTAATGCTGAGCCTGCATCGACGGGCCCTGAATACCATGGCACTATTTTGCAATTAGTTCTGTGTGGTTATGGGTTCTGCCCCCTTGACGTAGAACCAAGAGCTGCCAACCAATTGGAATGGCTGCAATGTGGCTGTGAAGGCCTACACTCAGAATATGTGGATTGCTGGCAAAATATTCCATATTAGCTGAAATAATTTCCAAGCTTTTCACTTAGTTTAAGATTTGGGTGTTGTATTTAAAGACCACCTTGCCTGTCAACTACTGAGCCCTGGCAAATCCTGCCAAGTTAACAGCAGAACACTTGGCTTACGCTCTACTGAATTTACTTAAATATCAGATCAAGTCACCTGTCAGCAGGGACTTTCCATACATTGGAGAACAGTGTTTACGTTTCCTACTGGCTTCCTGACACCATGACAGTTTTGTGTGTATTAAACTGCACCTTGCATAGAAAACCCATCCAACCTGGCAGTTTAAAGTTCCTCCATTTTGCATCGATTACACCCTGATGAACAATTGTTCATGCTCTAACAAATTCTCCGAAATATTGTCCCTGACTCTCTGACAATTTTAAGTTGGCATTCTCTTGTGACTAACTCCCCAATCAACTAAAATACGCCTTTTCTTTCCAGCTTATCTAAATGTTTTATCATTTTAAATCTTTTCTTAGTCTTCTCTAGGCCCATAGTAGTTGTGACATTCTCTCAGGTTTCTCTGTATTTGTACCTCCAAGGTACCATCCTTGAGTTATGTTACTGATGAACAGGCTCTCTAAAGCTTGAACAATCCCAAGTATGCTAATTAGCTGCCATCTCTGACCTTGTGAACCCTACTCAATACAATGTCAGAGGAATTCTGCATGACCACAGAAAAATATTATCTATTCACAAATCTTCACAGTGTCAAATGATGTATTATTTATGCAGAGCTGCCTGATGCACAGCCACTGCTGAAGGAAAAAAAAATCACGCAAATCTTCAAAAGCACCCTGCATCTTTAAAAGGCAGTTTGAGGGCAGTGGAAAAAAGCTGCAAGCTGCATCATTCATTTCTTTTCTGTGTCTGAGATAGTTAGGTGCAGCCCTGGCATAGGTAGATTGAAAATAATAAGAGCAAGCAAATTTATAAAACCATGCTTTGGACGGTCATATTTTCTCTTCTTTTTCTTTGTTAATTGGTGAACAACATAAATTAACTTCAGAGGAAAGCAAAAATAAGGATCCTTATTTATGAATTTCTGAAATTTTTTTTACCCCCAGCCAAACAACTAAATTGCTACTTAGCATAAATTATTTATTAGCCCCTAGCTCAGAAGCATCCAGCTCCAACCCCAGAGGTATGAGAGATATAAAAGATTTAACACCAAGATACGTAGTCACCGAGCCATGTTTCTTTCCAGAAGGGCCCACTTTATTTTTCTGTAAATAAATGTGGCCTGAAATACAGGAGAGGTGAGACTATCTCCCAGTGGGCCTGTGCAGCGCTGTGCACTGGGCACTATTTTGCTTTCACTAGATCTGTCATCATAACTCAATGAACCCATCTGTGATGGCCTAGTGCACTACATGAACTGATGACAAACCGGTCATGGTAGCTTTAACCCTTTCATCGGCACAAGGCTACCTTGTCTGAACCAGATTTTCTTCTAACTATGTACTAGTGTTTACAATATTTTCCTCATTCAACTAAAAGTAGCAATTTATGCTTTGAATTAAATGTTAATAATACAAGTGTTTGAATAAAGATAGAGATAATTCTCAAAGAATTAAAAATAGCTACATTCCAAGGCTGCTGAACACCAATACAATCTGAAGTAGACATGTTACCTGTCATTCATTCTGAACAGGAGTCACTCAAATCACCCTCCTGTCAGCCTCTGACTGGCCTTAATTGTCCTTCACTTTTACAGAAGGGTGACCATCTTTTGTTGCATTTATAATCACACAGGGGTGGACCTTAAGAGTGGAATATTATCCACAAATGCCATCTATAAGTATGCGGTTTCACATATCACTTAAAACAGTCCAAATCTCAACATACACTGTTTGACTTGACCTGCAGATGTTCACAGATCTTCAAGTTCCATTGAATTATTATAAATAAATTGAGTACAGCTTGCAAATTATCCTTTCATAATTTGAGAAACCTCAACTCTTCATTTAAAACTGCGTTTAAACTTTACCAAAATTTCTGTCCACTTGGCGCACCACATGTGACTCACTACAACAAGGGCGACTGGGCCTGTTAGCAAATAGAGCATCAGAACTGAATACTGTTTGTGCCTGGACATTCATTCAGTAGACCTACAAATTATACAGTTGAGATTCTTGAATTGGAATGAGATAACCAAGAACGAATTTGAGTAAGGTGAGAAGAAAGAAAGTAAATGAAACATCGAGAATAACAGGAACAATAATAGCAAAGAATATGTGAGTGAGAGACTGAGAGAAAGATATTCCAATACAGGCAACTTTGGTGATTGCAAATAGTATGAAGGTTTCTGACCGATTATTATTTATTTATTTAAGAGATTATTTCCTTTCCTATCTCACTTTTACTAGCCTTTAACTAACTAACTTGGAACAATTTTTGATCTAATGGAAAAAACAGTCAAAAACAAATTATCACTTTTGTGCAGTATTTTAAGTTTGTTACAATTCTGATTAAGATTTATTGTTTCCACATCTAAAGATGAAAAAACTAAAAATCATAAAAATGTCCCATTACTAATTTTCTATCCTCAGTAAGACTATTATAAGTGTTTGAAAGGAAACAAAGATGAGTATTAAACAGACAGTATGTGTTCATCCAATCTCATGCCTTGACCACAGAGTAATTGATTTTGGATTTATACAGCATTTCTCATTTCAGATAGCATTTTTTTTTTAAATCAAAGGATTCTGAAGAAGCCAAAAATATATATTGAGGAAAATAAGTGTTTTAAAAATAAAGTTCTCCAAAAATATGCACTCATGCTCTGTCAGTTGTTTAAAAAGCATACAACAAATTTACTATGATATCCTATGTTCAACGTGTGATGCTTATATTGAATGAAATGCAGGTCAGTGGGGTCCTTTACCTTCGGTGGCAATATTGTTTTGATATTTTTACTGTGTGATCAATAGAAATCTAAATGCTGCTTTCATAAAGTGCTGTTGACTTTTGATGCACAGTTTCCCTGTCATCGACAGCACCCACAGAGATGAAGGAAATGACCTACTGAGTTCTAAGAGCAGATCTAGATTTGCATAGGTCTAGAAATCTGCTACACATCAGAAATTCCTGTTTTAGCACACTAAACATGAAGAGTCAGTTTTTGAATCCTCATCAGGACACTAGCTTGCAGAATTGATTCATCAGTATGCTCATTTCACATTGAAGTTATTAGTTACATAAAATTACACATAATTACCAAGTCACATTTTTATACAGATGTCACTTTAAACAATATCTCTTGAAAAATAGTTTATAACTTTTCTGAGTCTTTTTAGGTAACAACAATATTTGTGATATGGTTTACAATATCCTTGTTCCTCAGGTGATCTCTAAATTTGCTATTGGTCATAACAGAATACACTGCAGATTAGGGACAGTGAAAAAAGAAAGTTGTGGATTTTTGTATTAGCCCTGCATGACAAAGTGTAAGTCCTGTAAAAGTGGATTCAATCTGTGGGGAGTTGATGCAATGAGCTTCAGCAAACTCCAGGCCATTACCGACTCAGGGTTAGCAATAAATATATTCCCTCTGTTTATTTCCCCTTTGTAATAATTTATTCAAAATCTTTTAAATATGTACGTTTTTGAATTACAGGGGAGAGCTGGTGTTCTAATTAACATAATTAGCATATTCAAAATCAGCATGATTATCATAATTAATATATTATACTTATTAGCAGTTACACTATTCATTTCATATACATTGAGTACGGGATTTATGCTTTTTTAACAATGAGAGAGGGAAACAGTTTTCAAACAATATATTCGAGGGTGAAGCATCAGGCAAGTGATAATTTTTATTTGTTTGTGAATTGAGCTAATTAGTGTTTTGCAGTTTAGATATATTCAGGGTTAGGATAGGAAACCAACTTCTGAACAATGCAATAAAATCAGGAGTTTGTGTTTTGTGGCATGGCTTCCATTGTGCTGGGGAAGATTGAATATCTAAACTATATTATTTGTTCCTGTCAGATAGTATAACTAGTAAGTTTGCAGATGACACAGAAATTGGTGGTGTTGTTGATCGTGAGGAGGATGGTCTCAGGCTACAATCTCTTATTGTTAATTGGGTAGAGTGATGGTAGATGGAACTTAATCCTGATAACTGTGAGCTTTTTGGGAAGTCTAATGACAGAAGGAAAGACACAATAAATGGTATGTCCCTCAGGAATACTGAGAAATAAAGTGACCTTTGTGCACAATTCCATAGATCCATGAAGATGCCAGCACATGTAGACAGGGTGGTGAAGAAAGCATGATGTTTGCCTTCATTCACTGGGGTGTAGAATATAGAGCATATAAGTCTTGATACAATTCTATAAAACATTGGTTAGGCCACAGAAGGATTACTGTGTGCAGTTCTGGTCGTCACACTATCAGAAGGATGTGATTGCACTGGAGAGGAGGCAGAAGAGATTTACCAGGATGTTGCCTGGGATGAAAGCTTTCAGTTACAAGGAGGGACTGGATGGGCTGGGTTTGTTTTCTTTTGAGATTGGAGGCAGACGGGGAATCTGATTGGGGTATACAAAATTATGACAGACATAGAGTACTATGAAAGAATCTCTACCCCATGGCACACATGTCTAAGACCTGAGGGTTTAGAGGAGATCGAAGAAAAAAAAAAGAGGGTGAAATAAACGTGAATTGCAATTCCTGAGAGGATGGTGGAGGCAGGTCCTCTCACAACATTTTAGCAGCATCTGAATGAGCACTTAAAAAGCCAGGATATAGGAGGCACAGACCAAGTACAGGTTTGTGGGATTAGCGTAGTTTGGCGTTTGTTTGTCAGCATAAACATGATGGGCTAAAGGGCCTTTTTCAATGCTGCATGTCCCTATGACTATTATTTCCACTTCTTATGAAGGACCACTAGACCTGAAACATTAACTCTGTTTTCTCTCTACAGATGTGGCCAGACTTGCTGAGTTTCTGTAGCAATTTCTGCTTTGTTTCAGATTTTCAGCATCCTCAGTTCTTTGGTTTACCATATTGCATGTTATTATTTTCACTATAATTATGGGCATGTTGGATAACTATAGTTCGGTTCTTATACACGAAAGATAAGATCATTGATTTATCAGTACCTCAATGGAGATGTTCAAGTTTTAGCAGAGTGTTAGTTTGGCATCTAATCAGCTGGCTTAAAACACAAGACAAGCTGCTTAAACTTGATAAATTTATAGACTCTATTTAATTAAAACCATACAGAATCCCATGTTACTGGAGAAAGATTTCTGAAGGTTTCTCCTTATGTCTTGCCAAGACATTGGCAAAATCTACAAAGAAGTGGCTTAAATGGCAATCTATGACATTTTCCTATAGTAGTGAGGCACTAGGGAGCAAAACACATGGATATTTTGCCAAGGTTTCACAGCATGAAACCCTAAGTAAGATCCATTTGTACCTGATTGATCTCGTAAGTGCAGGTTCATTGGCATTGATTTTGTGGTTAGTGGAGAAACTGACCTTGAAGACAACCACCCACGAAGATCAGCGATCTGTGTGGCATTGTTTCTTCCCCTTTCCCAGTAGTAATTTAAATCTGGCGCCAAGTCAAAGGGACATCTTGGCATGAAGCAGCTGTGGTGCAAGCAAGCAGGTGAGGAATCAATCACTTTGAAGCATTCTCACACAGCAAGCCATGAAATGAATGCTCTTAATATCTTCCATGTTTAAATTTAATTTTCTGCTGGAAACCAAATGAATATGAATGAATTAGGACTGAAACTAAAATAAAAATAACACTTTTAAAACAATATAAGAAATTTGATATTCCACAAATATAAAATTAGCCTGTCAGGGCCAATCAAGGTGTTTAGCAGTAATTTTGAAGCATAATGTTTTTAAGGATTTTTTTACCAAAGATTAATTGCAATAAGGAATGGGCAATAAATGCTGCTTGGCCAGTGATGCCCTCACCCCGTGAACAAATTGAAAAAAAATGGCAATTCTTGTAATTCCATGATCGCAATAGAGATCACAATTTATGGAAATCCAATAGAGGAGTTGATAGCATATCTGGATTTCCACTTTAATTTATTCATTTGTAAACTCAAACTTCTGTCAATTTCAGTTGAGGAATGAAATTAACACAGTAAAATCTACATTTTTATTGTTGTACCTAGATCCTTAAATGAAATTGAGCCAGCAACCACATTGTTTGAAATTGAAGCAAAATACAATGAATGCTGGAAAACTGAAATAAAAACAGAAAGTTTTGGAGAAACTCAACAGGTCCGGAGTATCTGTAGAGACAGAAACACAACTAGAGTTCTGAAGAAGTTTTATTGGACTGGAAGTGTTAACTCTGTTTTTCTCTGCATAGACCTGCTAAGTTTCTCCAGCACTTTCTGTTTTTACTTCATAATATCTGCATGGCTCCATATTTGCACTATTTGAATCTGCCCTTTTGTTGTAAGCAGCAGAACCACCATGCTCCTGGAACTGTAACACATACAAATAGCAAGTGTAAAGTATGATAAAGAGGGAGAGAAAAGATGCAAAAACATTTCTTCAAAATTCATTACTTGCTTAAAGCTAGCTGAATTTTATAACTGTGCCCTTTGTTTCTACTCTTAGAGCTCTAGCAAGGAAATTAAGCCAAGGAATTTAAGCTTTACAGGATTATAAAATATTTCTCAATGACACAAAAATATGTGGCATTGTAAGAAGTGAGGATGGGATCCTAAAATTACAAAAAAAACAATGATGGAGTAATTACATGGCTGTTTTCAATATAGTTAAATGTGAATTCATTCATTTGACCAGTCTATTTTTTAAATGGTGAAAACCAGGGATACTGGAAGTTTGTGAGATTTATGAGCCCACAACAATAGATCAATAAAACATCTTGGTCAAGTGCAAAATTTATCAAAACAATTAATACAATGTTAGCCTTTATAACTTGTGATGGAATTCAAGACTTCAAACTGGTACTTGTTGAGATGGATCTTGACTAAAAAGTAAAACTGAAAAAGGAAACTAAACCTTTTGGCCTCTTGAAGAAGCTAAGACTGAAACTGAGATTGGAAGTCAAATCTTCGAGAGAAACTGAAACTGATTGAAGCTAGGCAAATGGAGACAGAGACATCCAAGCACAGATGATATATGTGCTGCAGTACATACATTTTGAAAAGCCTGCGGCAGAGGTAGAAACAGGCAAATACCAAGTTATGACAGCTGTTTCCGTTCCTTGAAGAAACTATTGTTAGTGGATCTGCACCATTAAGACCATTGTAAGTAGAGATAAAGAGGTTCTTCAAATCTATGCCATTATAGGTGAGGTTTAGTCCCACAGAACTTGGATTCTTTGCGCATTGATCTCAGCAGGGGATCATGTTAAATTCTGGAAAAATGAGCTGAAATTCCTCATGAGGAAAACCAATGTTCGAAGGATTTTGAGCCAAACATTAATATATGTGTCAAGTGGATTGCAGAGTAAATTCATAAAACCTGTCTTAGTTTTGTTTGTCAATTAACATGCATTAATTAATAATATACACTTAATCGTCAATCACAATTTTTTAATTCTTGCTTAATTATGTTGATTTGGGTTTTTATTGCCACAGCAATCCTGTAAAAAAAAAAGAAATCGTATACATTGGTTTTCCAGTTGAGGTCATTTGATAAATGCAGTTATTTTGGTTTGTTAGTTTTCTTGGGAATCATAATTAACTAGAAGGCTAGGAAATAAATGGGACAAATGTTTGCTATTGCTATAGCTCTACAAATCTCTGGTTAAACCACATTTAAAAGCATGCATACAGTTCTGAACACTATAAGATATCGTGTTCCACCTGACAGTTACCAGATCTCCAAAGATTAATTTATGAGGGCACTATATAAACTAGGGCTATACTTCTAGAATGTAGAAATTTTATGGATTTCTTAATTTTAATTTCTAGAATTTTGAAAGGAATTTAGTAGATAGATTAAGAGAAACCTTTTCTACTGATGAGACGTCTAAGACAATGGTGCATTATCTTAAAATCAGAAGAAGTCCTTTCAGGATAGAGTATACTTTTTCACATAAAATGTAAATGATGTATGTAACTTCCTCCCACAGTAGTAGATGCTAGCTCATTTAATAGCTTATAACTGGGATCAGTAGATTGTTGCTAGCCCAGGGTACTAAGAGATATGGAAATAATGGTGTACGGATACAGATTAGCTTGGACCTCATTAAGTGGCCTCCTCATGTTCTGATATGGATTAAATTTTTCCCACTCCTCCCTTACTTGCACAAAATTATTAGAATAACAGAACAAGCAAATCATCTGAGAGGTACAGTAGCATGACGTGATAAGAGATCAAGATTAGAATAATATATGGAAAAAAAGAGCAAGTCAAAAATTGGAAATAGGAAAAACAATTCCAATAGTTTAAAGTAATTACTTTGGATAGCAGAAAACTGCAGCTTACTTTGAAATGTTACAAATACTCCGACACTCAACTTCTGGCAAGGTTGCTTAGTTGGGAATTTTTCAATACATCACTCTCCTGATTTCCAGTAAGCAATTTTAATGAATGTTGCCTTTGGGTTTTTGCTGAGAAAGCAGCTAAAATTCAGATACTCTGTATAAATTTTACTTCACAGATGGAGTGCAAAAGCTCTAGCAGTTTCTTTCAACGGTGTTGCTATCAGAAGTGGGTGGTCAAATGGCTGAGACTGCAGAATAAGCAAATAGAATGAAACATTTGTCTCTATCTAAAAATCTTGGACAGGACTACTTGAATGAGCCACTGGTTCCAGCAAGCAAATATCAGCAGTTGAAGTAATTTCTGTCCTTGTATGTCAAGTTGCTCACAGGGATTCTACCTCCCTGTAGAACCTTGTCCAGGCCAAACATAAAACTGAACTTTTTATCCTCTTTGGTTTCAAAAGGAATCATTCTGCCTCTGGACAAGGTAATTGAAGCCCTTTGGCATTGAGATTCCCAAGTCTGGGACTTAGAAGAGTCTCAAAGGACTTTCAATCAAGGTCTTAACTGATATGCATTTTGCTGAAGCCTTCTAACAACCTAGTGGGTAACATTCCCGAAGGCCAGGATAAGTCCTGGCATGCCCCCTTGACCTTGCCATGATGGAAGACTCATACTTCAGAAAATGACTCCACTGCAAAATGGAAAAGAAGTCCAACAAAATTTAATTCTACTGCAAATTCCAAATGAATCTGCACTTCCTCTATTTTGGGCCTATCAAAGTATATGAAGATTTTCTGCCCAAGTGGATGTATTTTACAAAAGCATTAAGTTGGCATTTTAACAGTTTAAAATTACAGATAATATAATCACACTAAATAGAGGTACACTTTCAATGTGACAATAATAGAATAAGAATCTTTCCATTTGATAAAGGATGTGTACAGAGAAGCAAGCATAAATCAATTATACATTGACCTGACCTGACCTTTACGAACAGCAAGGAGTCACATTTTCCTTTACTTAACATCTTTCGTGCCACCACTGATGCTTGACAACATGCATTGCAAAAAAAAACGTATGAATAGAAATCTATATAAAAGCTTCTCCACTGGACACAATCAGCAATCCACATATAAATTGTACCCAAACTTGCATTCGTTTCGAGAAGCATTCTTTTCTTTGAGTTTCTGTACAAACACATTGGCATATCATTAAAACTAACACCTGCAATAAACCAGTGTAATGTTTTAGAATGTATTAAAAAAAATTCTTTAAAAATGTCCTCTGGTATATTTAACAGTAGCGACTTGGTATTGAGTGATTATATTCAACAGCTTTTAAAACATACCTTTAAGTGTCTATGGGCCAAATAAAAGCAACTGAATTTTAAGAGCCTCTTCAAAGAATGGTAAGTAGATACAATTGATAACCACTTGCAGCTGTGAATAATTTGATCTGGGGACACTTTGTGAGTGGGGGCAGCTTCTTGTACAATAGTTTTTAAACTTGCACAAAGGTCATGGAGATTGGACTTCAATTATCGTTGAATTTTTGCTTTTTTTTCTGATTTAGTTGATTCCAGACAAATTACTTTTCTAAAAAAAAGCACCAAAACACAGCAACTTCAAACCACTAAATTTATATCATAAATACAGCACCTGAGACTCTTAGGATTACAAGGAACAGCAGGTGATTTCTGTTAGAATGGAAGCATTTCAGCACCCACCTTTATGTCAAGGAGATATGTCAGATAGAATCCCTGACCTTGCCTGAAAATTCTGCCCATTACACGTTCAGTACATTCAGCAAAGTTTGCAGTAACTGACAGAAGGAGAGTTCAAATAAGGCTTTTAAAGAGGCTCCAATGCTTTATGATGCAAAACTGATAGATTACACAAGGTGTAGGCATGCGTACTTTAACCCTTTTATATGCTGTTGTTAAAATGGTAAGATAAAAAGCAGAGTCTATGAGTGTTTCTCAATGATGTTGTTTACTTCAAATTCTGGGTTATAACTGAAGAAGAGACATATAACACGAATGGAATGTCAAACTTCAGAATCATTGATAGAAATATATGGAAGGAGGAACTGTTTCATGGTTGGTTTGCCCAATCAGAATAGCCATTCCAGGTCAACAGAAGAGACAGCAACTCCAGCTCCAGTGGTTACATCATGACAAAGATTTGTAAAATGGATGGAGTGCAGCGCTGAACATAGGTTGTCGTATTCCGAGAGTCAACTTTCTCAATCGTCGCTCTGGTGAAACCAAAATACCACTTGCAACAGATGAACAAATAACTGCAAGCTATACGAAGGTGTGTTGTGTCTGATGGCTTCAAGTTAGAATTGTAAACTTCAGTGAAATAAAATTTGGAAAGTTGCACATTGAATGGTGGTGGATGTTTGCTCGGTAAAGGCTTCATGGGCAGAAGAGTCAAGGTAATCTTGGTACAAATATTCTGAAGATGAATCATATTGTATCTGAAAGGTTAATTCTGCTTCTCTATTCACTGAAGCTGCCAGAGCTGCTGGGTTTCTACAGCACTTTGTTTTCTTTCAGCTCTCCACCATGCATAATATTTTGTTTTGCTTCAGGTACAAATATTGACTGATTTGTAAAATGAATTGTGCTTAAAATGCCATTGAAAGTTATGTCATCAAACATAGTATGTCCCATCAGCCAGTGCAATTGTCCAGCATCTTAGAATGTAATGTTTAGAAACAAATTGCATCGAAAAATATTCATTGAGATATTTAAATAGTCACTTGCATATTTAGTAACACAGTTATAGAGTCATAGAGTCATAGAGATGTACAACATGGAAACAGACCCTTCGGTCCAACCCGTCCATGCCAACCAGATATCCCAACCAATCAGTTCCCACCTACCAGCACCCGGCTCATATCCCTCCAACCCTTCCTATTCATATACCCATCCAAATGCCTCTTAAATGTTGCAATTATACTGGACTCCACCACTTCCTCTGGCAGCTCATTCCATACACGTATCACCCTCTGTGTGAAAAGGTTGCCCCTTAGATCTCTTTTATACTTTCCCCTCTCACCCTAAACCTATGCCCTCTAGTTCTGGAATCCCC
The DNA here is from genome assembly GCF_004010195.1 of Chiloscyllium plagiosum. Lineage (NCBI taxonomy): Eukaryota > Metazoa > Chordata > Chondrichthyes > Orectolobiformes > Hemiscylliidae > Chiloscyllium > Chiloscyllium plagiosum. Next base: position 86,255,184 of record NC_057712.1, on the reverse strand, counting down.
CACCCCATGGAAAAAACTTTGCCTATTTACCCTATCCATGCCCCTCATAATTTTGTAAACCTCTTGTAAGGGAAAACAGCCCCAACCTGTTCAGCCTCTCCCTATAGCTCAAATCCTCCAACCCTGGCAACAACCTTGTAAATCTTTTCTGAACCCTTTCAAGTTTCACAACATCTTTCCGATAGGAAGGAGACCAGAATTGCATGCAGTATTCCAACAGTGGCCTAACCAATGTCCTGTACAGCCGCAACATGTTGAAAATGAATATTGCTGAAAAAAGACACAACTTGCTGAAGCCTTTCATCTTTAACTCATCATGACAATTTGCAAGAATACTAGTAATGGAGAAAACCAACATTTACAGTGTATGAGAGGACAGTGTCAATTGGTTGGCAAGTGGACATTGAAAGACACATGCCAGCCATGGAGAATGCATCCATTAATGATGATTGACAGTTCACTGTCAGCACTTTAAATTTTAAATGAGGCATTAATCAAAGCATTACCCTGAGAAATGGCTCTCATCTATTCTATTGAGTTGAAATGGATGTAGTGTATGCAACAGCTTCAAATGTGAGTTCAACTCAATCAATTGACAATGTAATCCTTTACCCACTAAGGATTATTCATTCTGAGAGGGATACTGAAAACCAGCTTATCGTTATCAATGGGGCTCACAGTATGGTGTACTTGGATGTACTGGAAGCAACATTACAGGCATTATTACAGTGTCCTGTTGGCTGCAGTCAGAATGAACTAAAACACACACAATTCGTTTCAACTCATCAGAATAAGTGCCAACTGGTTTATTTCTTGGAGCAATATTTTGACCAATTACGGTCTACCTGCTGTGTTTAAAACTTAAATAAAGCCTGACAGTGAACTGTAATTAATGAGTAACTGGTGCATTCTGCATGGCAGGACCTCTGCTAGTTAGAGTTCACTTATTAACCAAATAGCACTCTCTGTAAACATTGTATAAATATTGTATTTCCCATTAAATTGGTATTCTTGCAAATTGTCCTGATGAGTGTAACACAAAAAGATTGGACAACATTTTTCAGCAATACTCTGAAGTATGGCTTTACAAGTGATATAGAACTATTTTGCAATTGCATTAGTCTAGTCATTAGGTTCTTAATAAATTAGAAGAAAAATTAGCACATGAAAGTTTTCAAAAGTGCCTAATTGTCATGTTGTACATAACAAAACAGTTCAGTTTAAGAGTCTTACAGAAGATTCTCCAAAAGCACAATTAATGAAAACTACAAATACTTATTTATTGAACCTGAAGCATAGCCTGTATTGTGGATGGAACTAGATTGCACGTGATGTCTTCAAACTACCACAGATAATTGATGAACATTTGGGGTGAATTAAATATAAGCAACACCCAACCAAAAATTCAAAGACACTGGGAACATTTTCAAGAGCCTCATGCAATGCTATGGTCATTGGAAATTTCACCACCTGTCTCTTTAATCACTTGAAGGGATAAGATAATTCCTCCAGTGACTGTTGACTGATTGCAGGGCTGTCAGCTTTTCAGTTCCAGGATTGCTACCAGTAGCAATGACCACTGCTGAGACTCCAATTAGCTAGGACCATCAACTGTAGAGCAGAACCCAGCATCCACATAAATGAGTTGGGCTCACTAGAGCATGTCAGCATGGGCTTGGCGTGGGGACCACTGATGGCAGTGGGGAGGAGTATCCTGCGAGGAAAGTCCTTGCTGCCTTTGTGAGCCATGGAGTGCCCAAGCAGGAGGCTCACCCACCCTGAGGCTGCAAGAAGACTCATTAAATAGCAGCCTCTGTTTGTACTGCAGGGTCTGACCACCACTGAATTAAATAATAGTGACGGTGGGATATGGCCCTTAATTGGCCTTTCAATAGCCTTGATTGGCTTCTGGATAGAAAGACCAAACTGGACTGCTAACTGGCAGGATCAGAGGCCATCAGGAAGTTTACATGCCCTCCAATCGAGTTTTCTCTCCCAATTCTAAGGGATCCTAACCGACTCCTGAGGAACAAACTAATTTCTGCTTTTTCTTAGCGGTCTGTGTAATGTGCTGTTTAATGGAGAGTCTTTGCACTGATTTGGCTAATGTTGTGTCTATTTCAACGGAAATACAAGTGTAATGTGACAAACTCCAGGCCATATCGTACTTTTTTTACCCTGGATTGTGTGTACGGGTGAATTTTACCAGGTTTAAATGTATATATACTTACATTGAGTGTGGTTGTTGCAGAAAAAGCCCAGTAGTTGTTGCCCATCTCTGATTGCCCTTGGACTCACTGGCTCTACAGGCAATTTTCAAGGGCAGTTAATCACATTTCTGTGGGTCTGGAGTCACATCTAGTTCAGACCAGATAAAGATGGCAGATTTCTTCCCCTCAAAGACAATCGTAAACAAGATGGGTTTTTATGACAATCAATGGTAATTTCATGATTGCCATTACTGAGATGAGCACTTAATTTCACATTTTCTTAGTTACATTTCAATTCTACCAGCTGCTATGCAGGGATTTGAAGAAACTTCCCCAGAAGATTGACCTGGCCCTCTGAAAGTCCAGAAGACTCCATTGGGAAAAAAAAGGTTTTGTTTCCATTTGGCCCATACAGCCTGTAAGTAGTTCAGGTGAAAGAGGTGAATATTTCTATCTTTTTGCTTTATATTAGAATGTACTGCTGAAATATCCTTGCAGGTCTAATTAACCAGCCCAGATCTTTCACATGACCCTTTCCCTGAGATTGGGATTGGACCACATGCTTCAGGCTAAGTGAATGGGATCTTCTGTCCTGTGCAGTAACATGAATAGAGTAGGACTCCATAAATTTCAAAGCTACAGGATTGTAAGTATTGTTTGAGAATTATGTAAAACTATCTGATGCTATAACAGAATCATGACAAAATAATACTTATTCCTCAAATGATAATATAAACTATGTTTATAACATATAACTGCAAAATTCAAAGGCTGATGTACTGCAGAGGATCCAAGACGTGTTAAAAAATCTCTGAAATTAAGACCAGCAGATTCTCTATAGAGTTCAGTAATACATTTATATTTACACTGTCTTCAGGACAACTAGAATAGGCACCACTAACTGATGCGATATTCACTCTGGAGTAGCTATCCCACAATCCATCGTTGTTTCTTGGCAACAAAGATACTAATGTGTGATGTTGTGCATTCCTGACATGTATTGATTTGAAGCTGGCCTCAGGGTTAAACCTTTGCTGATCTCACATTCATTACAAAACAGACCTGCTGTGCCATTTACAGAAACCATACACCTTGCTTCACCCTTCCAAAAAAATGTTGTATTTGAATTAGGGTGGGGATGGGAGGAGGGGTCAAAGCATCTGAATGGGTTAAAATCTAGCTGCATTGTGAGATTAAAGCTCAAAATGTGAACTTGAATATAGCAGTAATTGTTTATGACTATTTGACATAGCAAACCTAACTAGTAATTAGTCCTAATATTTCTTCTTAATTAGCACTATACTATAATTCCCTGCTTTTACATTTAGAGCATTGTTCCTTTTTCTGTTTCACTTGGGAGTCTGGCTGAATGGATGAGATCTGAACTTGGCCACTCATACTGTGCACTGATTGAGATGAGGCAAAGTTAGTTTTGCTGCTTGCTTCATCTAAGGGACTGTTCATCTCCTGAGAATTCTGGAGACCAAGCAGCTAAATGGCCAACCCTTCAAGTGGCTGCTTAAAACAGTTTGCATAATCCACTCAGGTCTTGAGAGAACACTTGCAAAGAGAAACAATTAAAAAAAAAAGTGGAAAAGTATCAGTGATTCATTTAATGGAACAACAATCAAATTTAGTCAATTCTGTAACATAATGAATTTTTAAAAACCTTCCTATTCGTCACAAAATAAAACCAGTGAACCTTTCAAAAATGACTAATTTTTATTTGACTTCCATGTCTCCCTGTATTATGTAACAATTAACGATGATTTGATGGCTAATTTTTTGGAACTGTTCCTGCTTCCATTACTCAATGACTTGATCGACCACTGAATATGAATCATATCTTTAATTAGCTCCTGCTCTTCAGTACCATATACAAGCTAAGGGCATAAAGTAATTGGCATAAAAGTTTTCTTAATTAATTTATCTGTCCATGTGAGCAACCAAGAATGGAGTCCAGGGATCATTTATAAATCTAAGAAGCCCATTTAAAAAAAAACCTTAGCAATATCAAGGGAAATTTATAACAATAAATTATGGTCTCAACAAACAGCTGCAAAATTACATTGTTTTCAAATAAGAACAAATACACCAGTAATAACCAGATCAGGTTTAATCCTAATAGTAAGAAAAATATTATTGACCCAATTCATTTCCATCATATTCTCCAGTGAGTCTTTGAAACCTCTATTGCCATTTACTTTGTTCTAATTTCTAACAGTAATCAAGCACTTCATTAAACAATGGTCCACTGTGTATGGTGAATTCTACAGTTGACAGCCATGAGAAAAACTGGTGCATTCTTCAGCAGGACATAAAAGTACAGGCACAAAAATATACAGATCAGCAGTATAAAGTCTCAGAAATTTTTTTGAAGTATTATTTTGAGTGGAGAGAGAATTTCTTTTTTGTAAATATTTTACTGCATATACTGAATACAAAGCAATGCATTGCTAAGTTTTCTCACAATAATTTTAACAATGTTATTGTTCAAACGGTATGATGTGCACCATTCTGGAATAACATTGATAAAGCAAGTTCCCTGAATGGCTGGGTGGAAATTATTGTGAAAATAGACTACACAAACCCGAATGCTCAATCACAAGGTCCAGCTGTCCTTGATGTTCTCCACCAAGATTTAAGTAGAGATAATACAATTGGTCAGTTCTCTTTAATTCACTGAGGGGAACAAATACAGTCAGATGTCATAGCTCTCTAGTGGCTACAGTAGTAAGTAGATATGTGGTGAGGAGGACAGAACCTAGTCATGTTATAATAGTGTACCAGCTTGTAATGTCAAACTGTCATAGAGTTATACATCATGAGATCAGACCCTTGTGCCCAACTTGTCTATGCTGACCAGTTATCCTAAACTGATCTTGTTCCATTTGTCAGTATTTGGCCCTCTAAACCCTACCTATTCTTGTACCCATCCAGATGCCTTTTAAATGTCATAATTGTACTCACCTCCACCACTTCCTCTGGCAGCTCATTCCACATATGGACCACCATCTGTGTGAAAAAGTTGCCTCTCAGCTTCCTCTTAAATCTTTCTGCTCTCACCTTAAACGTATGTCCTCTAGTTTTGGACTGGCCTACCTTGGGAAAATGTCCTCGGCTATTCACTTTATCCATGTCTCTCATAATTTTGTCAGTCTCTTTTCTAACCTTTTATAAAGTTCACCTCTCAGCTTCTGACACTACAAGGATAAAGGGCACAGCCTTTTCAGCCTCTCCCTATAGCTCAAACCCTCCAATCCTTGCAAAATGTTTGTAAATATTTTCTGAACATTTTCAAGTTTAACAACATCTTTCTTATAGCAGGGAAACCAGAACTGAAGGCAGTATTCTAAAACTGGCCTCATCTATGTCCTGTACAGCTGCAAAATGACATCCCAACTTATGTACTCAATGGTCTGACCAATGAAGGCACGTGTGCCAAACACCTTTGATGACCATTTTGTTTGAAGAGGTGAAAGACACTGAGCATGGAGGGAATGGAGAAGATTCTAAGTTACTATTGTGAGATAGAAGTGGGTGGGACTGGCAAGCAATGCACTTTACAGTCAAGTCTATTTGATCATTAAACAGAAAACACACAAAGTCTATTAACTGGGGTCTTTTTAAAAGAAATGTCTGAAGTAACATGTAACAGTAACGGTAAAACTTTTCCCAGTGAAAACAAGATAATTTCTCCAGCAATGGCCATGAAAAGAGTACAGATATATCACAGAAGCACAGAATTGTTGCATTGCAGAAGGAGACCATTCAGCCCATTGTGTCTCCAACAGCTCTCTCAACTTTTCAATTTAGTGCCAAACCTCTGGCTTTTCCCTATAACTTTGAATGTTTTTTCCGTACAAATATTCATCCTATGTCCTCATGAAAACCTTAATAGAGCCTGCCTTCACCACACTTCCAAGCATTCCAAACCCAGACCACACATCGTGTGAAAGTTATTTTCTAACCTAGTGTTTGCTTTTGTTTTGTAAAATCATGCCCTTTGGTTCTTGATCATTTTGCAAGCAGGAAGTTTTGTCCTATATACTTTGTCTAAGTGCCTTATGATTTTGAAAACCCATATTAAATCTCCCCTCAGATATCTGCTGACCTAGGAAATCAGTCCCTACTTCGCTAAGCTGTCCTCATAACTGAAGTTTCTCATTCTGGAATCACTCTTGTAAACTCTTCCACAATCTCTCCAATGCACTCACATCCTTCCTCAAGTATGGTGCCCACAACTGTGCACAATATTTTAGCTGAGGTCAGAAGAGTATCTTACATAGGTTCAGCACGACATCTATACTCTTATGGTCTATGACCCTATTAAGGAAATTAGAATACCATATACTTTATTAACAACACTCGACCTGTCCTGTGATCTTTAATGACTTATAACCATGCATATCCAGGTCACTTCTCTCCGGCTTTCTTTTATATTGTCCCACCATGCTCTTTGCACCAAAGTATCAACTTCCACTTTGCATTGAACTTCATCTGTCTGTTCCACCAACTCGCCAATGTCATTTTGAAGTTCTACACTGTGTTCCTCACAGTCTACAGTTCTTCCAAGTTTTGAGTTGTCTGAAAACTTTGAAAGTGTTTAAAAATGTGTCGCTGGAAAAGCGCAGCAGGTCAGGCAGCATCAAAGGAACAGGAGAATCGATGTTTCGGGCATAAGCCCTTCTTCAGGAATGAGGAGGGTGTGCCAAGCAGGCTAAGATAAAAGGTAGGGAGGAGGGACTTGGGTGAGGGGCATTGGGAATACAATAGGTGGAAGGAGGTTAAGGTGAGGGTGA
>NC_057712.1:86177845-86246748 GCF_004010195.1 Chiloscyllium plagiosum | reverse complement strand
GACCTGCAATCTTCTTCCCGACCTCTCTGCCCCCACCCCCTCTCCGGCCTATCATCCTCACGTTAACCTCCTTCCACCTATCATATTCCCAACGCCCCTCCCCCAAGTCCCCCCTCCCTACCTTTTATTTTAGCCTGCTTGGCACACCCTCCTCATTCCTGAAGAAGGGCTTATGCCCGAATGTCGATTCTCCTGCTCCTTGGATGCTGCTTGACCTGCTGCGCTTTTCCAGCAACACATTTTTAAGCTCTGATCTCCAGCATCTGCAGTCCTCACTTTCTCCAACTTTGAAAGTGTCCCCTGCACTCCAAGATCTGAATAATTTACGTGTCAGGAAGTGCAAGGGTGCTAATACTGACCTCTGGGTAATTCCACGACAAACCTTCCATCGGGTTGAGAAACACTCATTAACTATTATCCAGCTTCCTATCACTGAGTCAATTTTGCATCCACATTGTTGCTATTCCTTTTAATCCATGACCTGTAACTTTCCTCACAAGTCTGTTGTATAGCATTGTATCAAATATTGTCTTAAAATTCATGTACACTACATTAATGGCTTTACATCATCATTCCTCTGTTATGAGCAAGTTAGATGGACACAATTTTCCCATCTTCTTCCCATGACTCTTCTTAAATAACCTACATGTTTCCATATGACTGCACCAAATAATTATTTCTAGGAATATTCCCAGCACCACAATTAAACTGACTTCTGATGCTATCAGACCTACCACGTTTCTTCAATAGGTTTTGTTTTTGTTTATTTCACATCTCCAGCATCCGCAGTTGTTCACGAGACAAATTGGAGAAACTGTGAACTATTCTGATGGAGCCATGGAATTTCAAGGGTTTTCCTTGAGATGACAGTATGTTTTACTAAAAACAGGCTGGAACCTTAAATATTACACTAACGAATGGGAACTGATCTCAGTATGGCTCCATCTTATTACCTTGCTTGTTATGCAGTTGAGGTGCATATGTGACATATTGCAGGTCGATATTTAATATTGTAAAATCCAACCCATTATCTGAAACAAATACAGTTTACAGTACATTGTCTAATATAAAGAACTGTTAATAGAGGCTTGACACAAACTGTTCCCATCACAAAGATATTAGAGCAATTTTCACTTTTGGGGTGAATTTCTACTATGCATTTCTCACTGTTTACTATAATTTCAGCAAAAGATCTATGGTAAAGATGGCATAAGTATCATTTCTTTTCTTTCTCTGTTCACAGATTTGACAGGAAATCTTTGACTTACATTCAGTTGAGAGACTAGAAGCTATAATGTTTTATGAGGTTGTGCATTTCATTTTGTTGTAACTACACATTACAACATTCTTTCAGTATAAAAGTGGTGACTTTCTGGGTACATAACTGCATATTTGGGCCATAAATCAGGCATAGCAAAGTTGCATTCATTCTAAAATATCACCAAATACCTGTAAAACTAGTTGATGGTACAAGCTGTGCTTACTTCAAGAATGAAAGTAGCTAAGTTCTGGGCTCCAAACTGATTAGCTACCCTGTCATTTCATTGGCCATCTAAAGTCTTGTCTCAGAGGTTCATGGTAGAGTACTCAGTATGCTCCATTGGCACTGTACATGCAAGAACTGGCCTGGTCCTGTGATCTGACACTGGCACAAATAGGCATAGAAGAAGGTTGATTGGAAAGTTTGCATTACCTCTTATCAGATAGAGGATGATGCTGCCAATGCAGACTGTAACCATGCCAATTGTATTGCGTTTAAAATTTGCATGGCAACTGATTAGCAGGAGATCGTATCTGATAGTGTCAACTAGATGCTGCAGATCCTACAAAATAGTACCCCAAACTTTCAAAAGTAATTTTTCATTACTTATGCCAAACAATTTTGTGTGACCTGAGGTCAGAGGTCAGCTTTATATCATCCCCAATGATTTTTTCCAAAAGCTTTTGCTGATCATGATTGTTGTGTGCTTTTTGTGAGTGGGTTCTATGAGTTGTTTGCTAAATAAGTAGCAACTGATGGTCTTCTACATTAAGTCATAGTTTATGAGTGTGTGAATGACTCACAGTGTAAATATATTATAACGTATACAGTATCTCTATCTGTGATTGTTACTGAGTTAGAGTGGGAGTGCAGCAAATCAATGCAAGTGACATTTGTCAGCTTAATATATGCATGAGAGATACATTTTTGACAGAAAAGAATGCTGTAGGTGTGAGCTGGGATGGAATTCTTGCTACAAACATTTAACAATTTTACTCTAATGTAAGTATCTACTGTGCTTAAGGAACTAATTTAATTGTATGGTAAAATGCCGCCCACTAACCACTAGACACAAGTATGTAACCGTTTGAAACTAGCAGCACATTTTACCAATGAACCAGTTTCTCACATAGGTATATTTTGTCTGCTCAGGTCGTGAATAGCACCTTTCGATGGGGAAAACAAGTAATATTTTCTCCTTGATAGCTGAATCATTTTTTATCGCAGTAAATTACTTTAGAGAACTAAACATGCGATCAATTAGAATTTAAATTTGAGACAATCTTACATTCAAATACGTGGTTAAAATATCAATTATAAAGAAAAAAAATCACTGGGGAAAATATACCAAATAAATCTCAATTTCCACTTAAATTAGATTACTTACAGTGTGGAAACAGGTCCTTCGGCCCAACAAGTCCACACCGACCCGCCGAAGCGCAACCCCTACATTTACCCCTTTAACCTAACACTATGGGCAATTTAGCATGGCCGATTCACCTGACCCGCACATCTTTGGACTGTGGGAGGAAACCGGAGCACCCGGAGGAAACCCACGCAGACACGGGGAGAATGTGCAAACTCCACACAGTCAGTTGCCTGAGTCGGGAATTGAACCCGGGTCTCTGGCGCTGTGAGGCAGCAGTGCTAACCACTGTGCCACCGTGCCGCCCACTTACTTGTATGGAAGTTTAGAGATGAAGGCCAGGGGATTGAGGGTAGTTGTTGGTGGCGTGGTAGCTTGAACTTTGGGTAATGGTGTAAAAGAACTGCATTGGAACTGGCCAATAATTATGTTTCCTCCCTAATGTTCCTTTCAATCAGGTGAGATACATAATAGATGGTCAATTAGATATCAAGCCAAGTCATAACATCTCTGATTGGGTTGCTTAGAAAATACCTAGATATCAAGTTAGAAGACTCTTTGTGGTAAAGTCCCAACCTCTGGACTAAGAGGGTTCAAGTCCCACCTGCTCCAGACATATGTAATAATATATCTGAACAGATTGATTTGAAAAATACCCAGATATCAAGCCGATTCTACTGAATCTTACCTTTCTTTGGTACATTTGGAGAAAAAAGGTAAAAAAAAAGAAAAACAGGTGATCGTGATGATGTTAGCATGAGCAAGTTTCACACAGAGCTTTGAATAATAGCTGCCATTTGACAAATAACTGCTGTATATACTTTGGTGGTACTTACTGATTGTGTGAATGTGATTGGAAGGAAGAGCAGAACAAGTTGACCTTTTTGATCTTGCAGCTTTTTTCCTAATTGTATTTCTCCAACACTCTGGGTGGACCTCTTTTTGAGGATCCAAAGGGTATCTTTCTTACTTAGCATAAGTGTTCAAAAGCTAGGGGTCCTCTTATCTTATACATGTTCAAAACCTGAGATGTTTCCATTGTTAAGATAACTTACAGTAATAAGTTAATGTTACCTTACGTCCTCTGGTGACAATAAAAACATTCATACAAATTAATCAGCTAACTTTTATCCAATCTCCAGGATTGTCCTGACATCTCCAAAATTAAAGATTAAAACACATATCATGATAGTTTACCTCAGAAATCTTGTTAATGGAGCCTGTAGAATGGGCCAAGTGGTTAACTCAAGGTTGCAGGAATACTGCTCTGTTCACATCTGGAACTCTACTAGTAAAATGCGATAGCCTAAAACTGAATTAGAAGCAGCAGGAAACAGGATTTTGAATGTTCTGTAGAAACAGCAGCATACTCAAGTATAAGAATAGATTAAAACTGGCTGCTATATTAGATGTTTGTGCTGTTCCCAGCTCCAAATGTTATGGAAAGGCCCCATTAATATCTTCGCTGGCCACTGATAGGGAGGGTCATGGGATTTCAAACACCAGAGCTGAAAATGTGTTGCTGGAAAAGCGCAGCAGGTCAGGCAGCATCCAAGGAGCAGGAGAATCGATGTTTCGGGCAAGTGTCATCATTGTCTCCTCATAGTCTTAGTCATTATGCCATTCAACTCAATGCAACTTCTACATTTTGGTACATTATCACGCAATAAACAATAAATACGAATCACGACAAAAGCTAACATACAAGTTCAGAAGGTAATAATGAAGGCAAATGGAATATTTTAAAGAGAATGGAGTATAAAATAGGGACATCTTGCTGAAACTATACAAGATACTAGTCAAACAACAGTCAGAATACTGTGCATAGTTTTAGTCCACTTACCTAAGGAAACATATCCTTGCTTTTGAGGCAGTCCAGTTAAAGTTCACTTGGCTGATTCCGGGTATGGAGAGACTGTCTGATAATCTAAGATTGAGTAGGTTGTGCCTGTACTCATTGGAATTTAGAAGAATCAGAGGCAACCTTATTGAAAAATGCAATGTTCTCAGGGGACTTGACAGGATAGATGCTGAAAGGTTGTTCCCTTTGAGGGAGATTCTAGAACCAGAGAGCATAATCTTAGAATAAAGTGTGCCATATTTAAGGCAGAGGAGGAGGAATTTTTTCTGTCAGAGAATAGTGAAACTGTGGAATTCTTTATTCTGAGGGCTGGTGAGGTTGCATTGTTAAGTATATTTACGGCAAAGATAGACAAATTTTTAATCAGTAATAGAATCGAGGGCAATTGAGAGAAACAGAAAAATGATGTTGAGGATTATCAGATCAGCCATGATCTTATGGAATGTCAGCTCAGACTTGATGAGCTAAATGGTCTAGTTCTGCTCCTATGTCTTATGGTTTTATGGTCTTAAACTTCATAGTGTCATTACAAGTGTCTAAAACCTATTAGTGGTTCTTCCTTACCATGATTAACCAAAGCAGATTTAAACCCAGTGTAGTAAGGATTGGTGATAGCACGCTATCCCAACCATTGGCTGGTGATGGTCAATTTTGCAAAACATACATGAGGTTTGGTCAGCCTGTTGCTAGCATACATATACAGCTTGACAGACAGATGAGCTGAGTAATATTCGCATTAAGCACTGACTTACATGATCTGGCTAATATATACGTACTTCAATCAAGATTAGAAAACAGATTTTCTGGGTCATTATCATATTGCTGTTTGTAGGAGTTTACAGTGTCTAATTTGGCGGCTGCATTATTAGCATTACAACAGTGAATAGACTCCAAAAACCACCTTCCTTTTAAATTGCTGTATAAATTCAAATATTTCTTTCTTGCTTTTATTCTTCCTTTAATCTATCTGTCTTCCTTCCTTTCTTTCAACCTTTCCTTCTGTTTGTCAGTGCACAGAACTCTGAGAAGAATTGATTTGTTGGTTGCATCGTGGAAAATAAAAATTCTCAGGCTGCAAATCTCATGCTCTGGACAGACAACTCCCACTTTTGTAGCACTATCCTCCTCTGCAGGCTTCTACAATAGTATTGCTCTCGAAAAGGTAGAGTTGGGCCTTGGCATTAGAGGATCAGGTAGAAAAACAATGGAGATCCTTCAAATGCAAGAATTCCTTTAACTGCAGTCAGGCCTGAAACTTATTGTCAAGACTGCCAGAATTTTATCCTGTCCTTTAACCAGCATTAGACTCTGTTGGCTGTGGTCATAAGACAGAAGTTACTGAATGATCCCTTCCTTCAAATTTGGGTATTCCGTATCCTGAACAAATGAAACATACTGAGGTTTTTTCCCTGTCTAAAGCAAGATAAAAGAAGAGGGTGAATTGATGGAAACAAAGTTCCATATGCTCTTGAGCAGTTGAGTTAGTAACTTACATTGGTTGATGGTTCCCAGTAGCAGCTGATTCAAGTTTATTATTGTCAACAGTGAATTATTCCACATACTTCATCCAGACTTCACCAGCATCATAAGAATATTAGAATATCAGCATGATAGCCAACTTTTTTGGAAGTATGAATTTGTGGGCAAAGTCAGAAACATGCGTCTTGACAACAACATGGTGGACTCAGAGTAGCTTTGTCCTGTCTTCAGGTTGTGGTACTGTCTTGGAAACAGCTCCCTGCCTGTGACAGTCTTTAGATCTTATAGAGTTTCATCAATGCATTTGGAAATTTAAATAATAAATGTGTACACCAAAATCATTCTGGTGTAACAAACTGTGATTCTACAATGTCTTAATCCCAGCTGATGGTAATACTGGACAAAGTCAGATCCCAAGCTTGAGGGAACATAGTTTTTTTAGCTATTTGTTTACCGTGGTGTCCCGTCACTAGATATTTTCACAAGAGGCTGCCAATGTTCTTATACGAACAGCAACGTTTATCATACACCAAAGGAAAAGAAAACTGCACAAAGCTGATTTAAAATAGCCTTGTTACAAGTGTAACAGATAAAGGTTCAGCTCTTTTACCCACAACAGTAAAGGTACCCATACCACAATGAAGGTGCACACTGTCTCCACTTTAAAGTTCCTTCTTCGTAGTTGCTAATATTTTTAGAGTAAATGTGGAGGTTTTCTATACAATTAGCTTCCAGCTTTTTTTAAAATTTCTGGATATTTTCTCTTCAGCTACTTAGGAGTTTTCCCCAGTCTTGACTTTTTGAAGCCAACTGAAACTAAGAGTCCCTTTTGTGTTGATCGAACTTGCCACACCCCTTTAACTTCTGGATGGTTCTGCCTTGCTCTCTCCCCTGATATCCTTGTTGCTAAGCAACAATGCTTTTTAAAAAAAAGCCTCTTTTACCCTTGTTTCTCCTGCACAGAGCTATTCAGGTTCTACTTTGAACTTGTGAACCCATATTAAAAATGCATGTGTCTTGCAAATTTCAAACTAAAACTGTGTTCTTCCTTTCTGAATAAATAATATAAAAATACAAATCAAACTTGAAGCTGTATAAAGTTCTGTTCACTTCAGTATCCAAAATTCCAAACAATAATATTTTGTGAACACTCAGAATAGCAATTAATTAAAAGGGGGTGTTACGGTAATATACTAATATGATTCATACTCTTAGGGATATCTGGCTTTATTTCTCAACACATTATTTCATTGTGTGTCATATCCCACTCCACAGGATCCACCATAAATGCCTCTATTTCAATCTATCCAATTCATGTCATGGAACAGTTGAGATCCAAACTATTGTCTAGTGTGGGAGTCTGGCCTTCCTTTACTTTTGAATCTTTCTGATATAAATGGAATCCAACTGCGCTTCATTTGATGCTTGTCCAATAAATCTTTAACTTTCCCTGATGCAAAACAAATTTATTCTGGTACAATGTTATATCAGCACTCTCAACACTGCAGTTTCTCTTCTGCCCCCATAATCTTCCCACTCCATGTCATAATTTTCTTGTTAAAGTATCTAACATATACTTAATCTGTTGCAATGCTCAAGGGACACAGTGTAGGCCACTCGCATGAAGAGTTTTAGGCTTTAGAAAATGCCCAATTGTTGGTATAGATTTCAAAGTAGGACTTGTTCAACAATTTAAATGATCAACAGGCTAACTCTGGAGTAATGCTCAATAATGCAGAAGACTGGATTGCTTGTATTAAAAATTCAATAAGGTATTTTTTAGACCCTAAATTCATAGCTTACTTACAGTACATGCCAGAAACCAAAGACTAGAGTTTCATTCATAATTAGACCTAGGAATGCATCAGTAAGATTCAAGCAGGTTGTAGGTGACAGCTGGGTGTCCAACCCATTCATTTGGACACTGCAGCACTGACAGAGAGGTTGAGGTACATCCTGACTGAGGAAAGAGAACAGCAGATTGAGTAATCGTCAGCCAGGAGTAGCTCACCATTGTTGCTGTATATCAATGGGGTAATCCAAAAAAAAAAGGGAAACTTGAAGAAATTATTTTGAAGAATACTTTGTTGGTGACCTCCAGGTTCTCTTGAAGAAAAAGAGTCATAAAGTCATAAAAATGTACAATGTGGAAACAGACCCTTCGGTCCAACTCATCCGTGCCAACCAGATGTCCTAAATAATTCTAGCCCCATTTGCCAGCATTTGGTCCATATTCCTGTAAACCCTTCCTATTCATATGCCCATCCAAATGCCTTTTAAATGTTGTAATTATGCCAGCCTCCACCACTTCCTCTGGCAGCTCATTCCATACATGTACCACTCTCTACATGAAAAGGTTGCCCCTTAGGTTCTTTTTTATATCTTTCCCCTCTCACCCTAAACTTATGCCCTCTAGTTCTGGACTCCCCCACCCTGGAGAAAAGACATTTGACTATTTACCCTATCCATGCCCCTCATAATTTTATAAACCTCTATAAGGTCACCCCTCAGCCTCCGATGCTTCAAGGAAAACAACCTCAGCTTATTCAGCTACTCCCTATAGCTCAAAACCTCCAACCCAGGCAACATTCTTGTAAATCTTTTCTGAACCCTTTCAAGTTTAACAACATTAAAAATCATACAACATCAGTTATAGTCCAACAAGTTAATTTGGAAGCACTTAGCTTTCGGAGCGCTGCTCCTTCATCAAGTGGTTGTCAACCCCCTGATGAAGGAACAGCGCTCCGAAAGCTGGTGCTTCCAAGTAAACCTGTTGGACTATGACCTGGTGTTGTGTGATTTTTAACTTTGTACACCCCAGTCCAATACTGGCATCTCCAAATCAACGAGGTAAAAACAATGACTGCAGATGCTGGAAACCAGATTCTGGAGTAGTGGAACTGCTGTGCTCGTCCAGCACCACTAATCCAGAATCTCCAAATCAAGTTTAACAACAACTTTCCTATAGCAGTGAGACCAGAATTGAAAGCGGTATTCCAAGAATGATCTAACCAATATCCTGTACAGCCACAACATGACCTCCCAGCTCCTATACTCAATGCATTAATCAACAAAGGCAAGCATATAAACGCCTTCTTAACTACCCTGTCTACCTATGACTCCACTTTCAAGGAACAATGAACCTGCACTCCAAACTCTTTTTGTTTGTCTGACTGCAGGAAGAAGCTGGAAAAAGTACAATAAGCATTCCCAGTGCTTTCACCACTTAGTGTTGAGACATTTTGAAAGGGGTTCTAAAACAGGCACCAGGCCTCTCATTAGCATTCACCTAAGATTTGTTTCAAACATTCATCAATAATATCACCCAAAGCATGAGATAATTTTGAAGCTTTTTGGAAACAGGACGTAAGCTTAGAATTTTAGTCTTCTGCCCTCAATTTAAACCTGAACACAAATGATATCAAGTTCAATTGCTCTCTCCATCAGCTCCAGCTCAAAATTAATTGGTTTTCCCATAAAGATCAGAATGCTGTTATGTTCAATCTCCTGGGCTGATGGGTTAATATTTCAGGTTGTACAATCTATAAAGAGTCCTGCCCTACGAGAGTGCATTTATCGAAACTGGGTGTGTGCAGCATATGATTTACTCCAGCCATAACAGAAAATCATGAGCTTTATATCTACTATTGTCTGAAACATGGTTCCACTGGGTGAGGGTCTGCATCATGAGTGCACAATGGGAAAACCTGGCATATTAACTTGATACTGAATTTTGGATAAAATTCAGTTCTCAACTTATCACAAACGTCAACATTTTAAAATCTCAAAATAATCTTTGAAATACCCATTGCAATTTTTCACTTATTCTTCATATTTAGTTTGGCAAAAGCCCCACTTTGTCATGCTTTTAATAGGAGAATTGAACCCAAGGAATTTCTGGGCTAAAATATATGATTAAACATTCTGCTAATATTTATCAGAATAATAAGGAAGGGAGTGGAAAATATGGGATTAAACTAAATTCATGCATCATGTTTGTTCTCATTTCCAGAGCTCTGTTGCTTACCATTGGTTAATATTTGGCTCATCCCTTCCTTGATTTCTCTCTCAGATTCTGAGACTACTCGCTAATGTCTACTGTAAGGCGAGAGTGAGAAGATGCAATAATGGCCATTTTATTTCCTCCCTTTATCCCATTCAAGACTCTAAATAGCCCCTCAAGTATTTTTTTTAAAGTTTTTTTTCAAGTTAGTACACTGTGACGCAGTCTTACACTTACCACAGACCTTTCTTTTAGTTCTTCCTTCATCTCTCTTGCTTAAGTTCTGCTACATCTTCATTTATTTTCCCAATTCTTCTGAAAGTTTATCAACCTGAAGTGTTAATGTTGTTTTGTCTCGTCATTAGTATTGTCTGATCTGCTGAATATTTACAGCATTTTCTATTATTAGTTTATATTACATGGTTACAGGAGCATAATAAATAATTACTTTTTTATAAAGGTATGCACGCAGAATACACATATTTGGGGACATATGCAAAAAGAAATTACTGACAATGACCAGTTGCGCAAAACTAAATAACTGTTTACTCATATTGCACACAGAAATGTATTGCTATGTCCATAAGAACCAAGAAAAGCTTCTCAGATATCTATTTATAGGAAATAATAAAATAAATCCTTTTATTTTTATAAGGCCTTTCAAAACAACCAGGTGTCATAAAACGCTTTACAGCCAATGTATTCCAATAACTGCCGTGTTGACTTGTGAGCTCCCATGGGTTCAATGGAATCTTTATGTCCACCAGAGAGGGCAATTGGGCCTCGGTTTAACTTCTCATCCAAATGTTGGCACCTGCAACTGTGCAACACTCTGTCAGTAGTGCACTAGATTGTCAGCCTTGATATTAATACTCATGTCTTGGTGTGGGACTTGAAACACAATCTGAGAACTCAGAAGCGAGAGTGCTACTGGCAGAACCATGGCTGACACTCCTACAATATTACTTATTTATTTTTCTAGAAATTAATCCTAAATCACATAGCTTCTATCGGTAAATAAACTATTTGACACACTGCAGATCATTTCACTTAGCGTGTGCACCTGTCCATCATTTCACTCTAGTGTGTTTGTCTTTGCAAACCATAACCTCAACGTCACTGTCAGCAAAGTCACGGGAGATCTACTGGTACATTGAATCTTTCAAGATAACCAAATTTCAAGTAGAAGTTGAGAATATAAATTGGTAATGTTTCTTCATCAATCACTAAAATTACAGTCTCCTTCCATTTCATTTCTCCAGAGTGACATCTGTTCAGAATGTAAATGATTTTAAAAATGCAATGAAGGAGCACAGACTGACCAATTATCATCATAAAAAAGAAAAATAAAAGACAAAATAAATAAATAAATAGATGATTTGGTCAATGAATTCATCAGTAGGTTGAATTACTCAAAGATAAAACTCAGATTTAAAAAAAAAATTAAAATGGTAACTAGCCCCCAGGGACCTGTAATCAAATATGTGCATATCCACACCAGGCTATATTGATGGCTATCTTGCCCTGAATAGACCAACAATATCTTAAACAACAGACAGTGAAACCTTGGTTTGATGCTGGGCAGAAAGTAAAAAAAGGGTTAATTCCCGTCACTGTGCACATAATGTAAGCTCACAATCTACATTATTTTGCACGTCAAGCTTGCAATTTAACTGACAAATGATTCACTTCCCTCTGCACTATAGTGTACCCTCCCCCAGATCACTGTGCTACAATTCTTGCTGGGAAAAGAAAAAAAATAGAAAATGCAGTTGGCCTTAAACCAAAGAAGCCCCTAAATGCAGGCAAATAAGGATAAATTAAAGTGACAGGGTCTCAGCAGTGGAAATCGGTGCAACTCTTCTAATTGCATGTCTAGCCTGAATGATGGGATACTTAATTCTTACACATCTTAGACAATTGCTTTATACTAACATGAGCCTTGGGAAAAAAGGCAGATTCCAGAGACATATGGAGCAGTAGATGGAGTGGAAAAATAAATTAAAGGCCTTCCGCTGCACTGAATAAAAGCTTTAACTACACCACTAACGAAAGGTGTTGCCACCATTAAACTTGGACTGATAAAATCTACATCTTCAGTCAATCTGGTGATAAAAATAGGATGTTAAGTGCTTACAATGCCTGTTGGCTAAACCACTTTCAGCTGTATTTATTACTGCTCTAAAAAGGAAGCCTTTTAGGTCAGAAGGTGTAGCTCAGTAGTTAGGGCAATTGACCCAGTAATGTGATCCCCAGAGATGCAGGTTTGGGCTGAATTTAATGGTTTATGCCTCCTCCAATCACATATATGAATGTTAAACAAAAGGCTACCAAACTCACATAAGTTCTGGTTTCCATTTAACCTTTGACCTGTAAAGTAAAAGGCAGTCGGTTAAGTAGAGAGTGAATGCACATCTACATTCTGCGACCAAGCTATGTAGCTAGAGTTAGGTTAAGTGTTTGGTGTCTTCAATGCCTGAGGCTATCCAATGTGTTTAGAGATGATTAACTACCACGGCCTAGCAAGGACCTGTCCAGAGTGCTCATTTCTAACTTCCAGGAGAAAGGCAAGGTTGGCAATGACTGAAGCAGATAGATGAGTCTCATTAGTATAGCTATGCAGTGAACCAGACTGCCTTTGCAGTACTGCTATAGAATGATGAAAATTACAGCAGCAATTGTGAATGCTGTACATTGTATGTTTTAACTCCTTCAAAACCCATTTTCCAGAAGGATGGGATTGCTTCTGATTGGCTCACTATGTAATCTCTAATATTATTGTTGCCCTACCCTCATGACTGTAAGTGGGGGTGTGTGGAGGGAGTGGGGCATGGAGAGGAAGTCTTAATCAAATGTTGAAATGGTCAGATCATCTCAAGAATGGATAGGGAGAATAAAATAGAAGTGCAGAGAATTGAATACAAACCTGAGTACCAGAACAAATAACAAATAACATGTACAAAGATGTGGATGACTGAATTAGCAAGCAATAAAATAACAGAAAAGGACAGATTAATGAAGCAAAATGAAGATACTGATAGACTTCAAGAGAACACAGGTCAGAAATGCCCGGAACCAGAAGCAACGGGTTCAGAGGTCACATCCCCAGCTTTGTCACCATTCATTTCCAGGTGGAAGATCTAAGCTCCATATTCTTAGCCTACAACCAATTGGAGCCATTAAGTTGTCAGCTACTGCCAGGCCAAATTAAGTGTCTCATCCTAACTGGGCTGTAAATATTTCAGCTCCGGGCAAGACAAAAAGAAAATCAGCCTACCTGGCAGCTTAACCACTGTAGGCTGTCTGTCAGTTCAGGAGTGGGCGGAGGTTTCTACAATCTGCTCCACAATTCAGAGACTTGGCCTAGCGCAGGATATTGACTGCTTTCAGCCAACCCCTTCTTCTGACTGCAAGTCTCTCTGATCACAATTCCACATCACCTCCCTATCCTGGAAACTGCACTTAATGTTGCCATGAGTGACCTTCCATCCTGGGGGACTTGTACAGATAGCTTCTGTAGTGGCCTTGTTACATTCTAGCCTCTGATTGGTCAGGAGATTTGGGTGGCTGCTAAATAAGTGACAAACAACAACAAAAAAAGGCCCAATATCATAATGATGTGTTCTTTTAAATCTTTTGTTTAGCTAATTTTTTATTTTACAAATGACAACAGTCCTGAATAACATTGAAGAAGATGCAATAGATAAAGATGAAGATCTAGGAAATAATTGGTCACAGTAATGTTATCAATAAAGAGATTCACGAGCAGACCAAATTTTCACAATGTGGTTTTATGTAAAACTATCAAAGTGAAGAATTTTGTTATATGTAGATGCAAGATAACAGTTTCTGTCCAAAATCTGCTAATTGTATTGTTCCCTGCTGCATTCTTCTGAGTAAGCATACACAAAGGCATTTCACAATGAGGGGGAAACTATGCAAAATATTTTTTCTATAGCCAAAAATTTACAGTTAAGAGCAGATTCTCCATTCAGTGAGAAGCATAAATTACACCACTCTCATCCCAGAAAATGTTTTCAGGAATTATGTCACTAAAATATATTTATTGAGCTTTCAATGTAGAGTTTACCCCTGATTGGGACTTTTACCACTGAAGGCATTGGAAGCAGGTGTTGATTCAGACTTATACTGCGTGATTTTCTTTGTGCCACTTTCCTTTTGGAATGGTATCTGCAGTGCTATTGCACCTTCTGGTGCTGGCCATTTGTAAGCTGTTTAGATGAAAGATGGTGGCACACAAGGATTTCCTATCAGAACTCTGAAATGTCGACAGATCATAATGTCAATCTGTATGTAACTCTGATGCTATTCCATGCTGACTCTCCAGTCACAGTACACAATAATCAGCAGGAGGTTTCTTTACCCATGTTGGATTCCAGATTCTATGAAGTTTCATGGCATCAGGTCAAACATGAGCATTGAAATTTCCTGTTTATGTCCACCTACCCCCTGTCTCCCACTGCTGATGAATCAGTGCTGCCCCATGTTGAGCACCACTTGGAAGTCAATAATCTCAGCTCCAGAACATCTCTGCAGGAGTTCCTCAGGGAAGTGTCTGAGGCCAAACCATTTTCAGCTGTTTATCAATGACTTTTCCTCCATCATAAGGTCAGAAGTGGAATTGTTCGCTGATCTTTGCACAATGTTCAGTACATCCACAATTTCTCAGGTGCTGAGCAGTCCGTGTCCTTACACAGCATGAACTGGACAACATCTTGGCTTGGGCTGACAATTAGCAAGTAATATTTATGCCTCAGAAATGTTAAGCAATGATCATCTGCAATAAAAGAGAATCTGACCATCATCCCTTGATGTTCGATGACATTTTCGTCATTGAATCCACCAATTTCAACATCCTAAATGTTATAATAGTTGAGAAACTAAACTGGACTCACCCTTTAAATACAGTGGCTGTGGGAACAGGTCACAGGTTAGGAATCCTGCAGTGAGTAACTTACCTTCTGACTCCCCCAAAGTTTGTGAACCATTTACAAGGTACAAGTCAGGAGTGTGATTGAATACTCCCCACTTGTCAAGGTGGGTGGAGCTCCAACAACACTCACGAAGACTGTTAATTGGCACAATGTCCACAAACCCTCTCCCTGCACAGTCCTATCTACATGATGCATCAAGGATCCTTAGGTAACACCTTACATTCCCAAGAATCATTTTCATTTAGAAGGTCAAGAGCAGCAAGTACATGAGAATAATACACTTGCAAATTCCCCTTCAAGCCACTACCATCCTTACTCGGAAATATATCACTGTTCAGTCTGTATTGGTGCATCAACTCCTGGAATTACCGTCCTAAGGGTCTTTCTTTCTATCACAAATGGGCTGAAGTCATTCAAAAGGCAGCTCTTCAACAACTTCTCAAGGCCAGCTAGGGTTGGGCAGGAAATGCTGTCTCAGGAGGTGATGCCCACACACAATAAAAAAGACCTTAAGAAAGCCATTGGGTGGAATTGTACCTGGGGTGCACTATTTTGGATGATGAAACAGGAAGTACGTCACCACTTCTGCTCATTTGCTTTTCTCATTTCCATGTGATTCCAATTAAGAGTTGAAATGCTGGCAGTATGAAAGGGAGACATGTGCAGTCAGTATATGGGGATGTTTTTTATTCAGTGATGAATCCCATTGTCAACTGTCAAAGCAGCAGTTATGGCAGACTATAACAGAGACTTTTGGATATATAGGGAAGTTGTTCATTACAGTTACAACTTTCCTGACCAACTGCATTGCCATTTACATAGGACTTGTTAAGAATGCAAAATTATCAAGGGTATTTTTCAAATTTACAGAACATTACATTGACTTCACATTTTGAATGTGTGAATCATGGTTATTTGTTGAGTCTAGCTTTGTCGTAGAGCTAAATATAAAGGCACACCTCATAATTTGCTTGCAGTGCTGAGTTGGAGACTTTTTTTATTGTGGAAGAAACAAAGTTGGATATTTTTCACTCACATTTTATTGAATGTTCTCATCAGCATCCAGTATTGTGGTCACAATAACCTGTCTGCACAGTGGTCCATGAATTGCACATTTGTCCAGCTCATGTAGCCCCCATTAGTTTATTGAGTGTCTCATTGTAAAAATAATGAGCAACTAAGCTTTAGTCTTAAACCAGACAAAGTTTAGTTTATTATTTGCTGTTGTAGATCACTCAAATAAAAGAGAAAAGATTATTCGCTAAACAATACGTGGAGAGAGATTAAATATAAACATGGATAAGAGATGAAAGTAATATCAGTCTGATATTTTTGCAGGCTTGTCTTGATTCTAGATTTCTTCTTCCAAGCCAAAGTGACTGAAAAGTTTAAATAAGAATTCAGCAGCAGTGATGGCACCTGTAGTCAAATAACTGGAGGGTTCTTCCACAGTGGTATTGAGCTAAACATAGTCTGGGGAAGGTTTAGAGGCTCCTTTTATGGCACGGCCCTTAGTATCTTGGCATTCAGTACAGAAGCCCTTTAGTGAGTTTGTCTTCCTCCATCTACTTGTTGATAACCCTGTTTGTCTGATGGTGTCTCTCAGAATTCTTCTTGGAGTTTTATAATATTGGTGTCTCACAGTCTATCTCCTCCAGTTCACAGCGTAAAATGGCTTCTTTGTTAACTTGGATAAATCATTGCTTGCTTCAATTGCGTTAGAAATCCTTGTGGTATCCTTTCAGTCTCCTGCTCTCTCTAAACCTTTGAATTTTCACATTTTAACAGGCTCTCAGTTCTAAATATCCCCCTGTGTGATTGATGCTAAGAAAACACATCTGTCTGAAGCTTTCTTTGGCTGCAATAAATCAACAAGATCAATCATGCTACTTCTGGAAGCCATCTTATAAATTTCTATGTCTCCTTTAAAACACAGTTTAACCTTCTTTACAAAATACATAGTATTACAACTGTGTTATCTTGGATAGATGTTCGCACCGCTCTGCGTGACTTGGTAGAACTTGCCAGATCAGTTGGCCTTTCCTTCCATGCATTGGACATTGCACCAAATCACTCTCAGTAGGGAATACTGAAATATTGTAGGTGAACTCAAAGCCATGAAAGATCTCTGCCAGCCAATACTCTGTGGTGGATACACATTTGGACAGTATCATACCCCTTTTTAGACTTTTCATTTTCTTACCTGAACTGACTGCGTATACCAGCCATCACCATAATCAGGATGTCAGAGCCTTCCCACTTTATTTCTCCATGTGTCTGACCACACCTTCATTTCTCCATAGGATCCTTCTTCCACTTCTACCTGCCCCAACCTCACTCTGCCATACCACTGACTTGTCCTTCCTGTTCTCGAAACCCAATGGAAGCTGCCATTCTCCTGCTCCTCTTCCTTTGGCTGTAGTGTTCGACAAGAAAAACCCCTGACCTCAGACACAACAGCACAAAGCATGTCACATTTAAATAGAGTCATAGAGATGTACAGCATAGAAGCAGACCCTTCAGTCCAACCCATCCATGCCGACCAGATATCCCAACCCAATCTAATCCCACCTGCCAGCATCCGGCCCAAATCCCTCCAAACCCTCCTTATTCATATACCCATCCAAATGCCTCTTAAATGTTGCAATTGTACCAGCCTCCACTACATCCTCTGGCAACTCATTCCATACATGTACAACCCTCTGCATAAAATAGTTGCCCCTTAGGTCTCTTTTATATCTTTCCCCTCTCACCCTAAACCTATGCCCTCTAGTTCTGGACTCCCCACCCCAGGGAAAAGACTTTGCCTATTTATCCTATCCGTGCCCCTCATAATTTTGTACACCTCTATAAGGTCAACCCTTAGCCTCCGACACTCCAGGGAAAACAGCCCCAGCCTGTTCAGCCTCTCCCTGCAGCTCAGATCCTCCAACCCTGGCAACATCCTTGTAAATCTTTTCTGAACCCTTTCAAGTTTCACAACATCTTTCCGATAGGAAGGAGACCAGAATTGCACGCAATATTCCAACAGTGGCCTAACCAATGTCCCGTACAGCCACAACATGACCTCTCAACTCCTGTACTCAATACTCTGACCAATAAAGGAAAGCATACCAAACGCCTTCTTCATTATCCTATCTACCTGTGATTCCACTTTCAAGGAGTTATGAACCTGCACTCCAAGGTCTCTTTGTTCAGCAATACTCCCTAGAACCTTACCATTAAGTGTATAAGTCCTGCTAAGATGTGCTTTCCCAAAATGCAGCACCTTTCATTTATCTGAATTAAACTCCATCTGCCACTTCTCAGCCCATTGGCCCATCTGGTCCAGATCATGTTGTAATCTAAGGTAACCCTCTTTGCTATCCACTACACCTTCAATTTTGGTGTCATCTGCAAACTTACTAATTGTATCTCTTATGCTCGCATCCAAATCATTTATGTAAATGACAAAACATAGAGGGCTCAGCACCAATCCTTGTGGCACTCCACTGGTCACAGGCCTCCAGTCTGAAAAATAACTCTCCACCACCACCTTCTGTCTTCTACCTTTGAGCCAGTTCTGTGTCCAAATAGTTCTCCCTGTTTTCCATGAGATCTAACCTTGCTAATCAGTCTCCCATGGGGAACCTTGCCAAATGCCTTACTGAAGTCCACATAGATCACATCTACTGCTCTGCCCTCATCAATCTTCTTTGTTACTTCTTCAAAAAACTCAATCAAGTTTGTGAGACATGATTCCCCATGCACAAAGTCATGTTGACTATCCCGAATCAGTCCTTGCCTTTCCAAATACATGTACATCCTGTCCCTCAGCATTCCCTCCCACAACTTGCCCACCACTGAGGTGAATATTCATGGAATGGAAACAAATTAAAAGTAGGAACTCACTACAGGCTGGGCCCAGACTCAATTCTTCACAAAGACATTCTTGTTAATCACTAAACCTGAGTAATTCTTCAGCTCTTGCCTAATAATTGATTTTTCCTGTATGTTTCCCCTTCTTGCAGAACCCATAAAGTCTCCACCCGCCCTGTATTCGATTCACCCTTTTCACCTTTTGGAGCTCTTTCCAACCTGTCTCTGGTGTGCCAGTTATTAAATTTACTGATGGATAAGAGTTGGTGTTGACTTTGTGTGATGAACCCGTTTTGCATGCTATTACTTGTGATACAGAATGAAAGTTTAAAATATCAACACAGCTGAGAAAAAGTAGAACATTCTTGTCAGAAAATGGAGATGAATGAGAAAGTTTTCAACAGAAAAATAGAGGTTGGGGACTGTGGATGAGGAATGAGGTCAATCAAATAACATGTTTTCTTTTTGTATATTGTGGAAGGCCAACACAAAGACTGGGCCTTGCACCAGAAAAATTGAACAGGAAATAGAAACGCAGCTGCAACCCTTCCGGCTGTTATAGAAGCTCAGAGAGTCAGCATATGCTCTGTTAACTGATCATTTTAAACAATCTCTAATTTTAAACAATTCTAGCGAGCTGATCGCTTGCTTAAGGCATGGAAAACTGTTCGAATAACCAGCTGGAATCCCACTTTGATACTAAGTGAACTGAGAGAGGGAAAAGATGGGATTTTAAAAAGATGCTGCTGATTAAAATTGGATTTATTGTTCCCGCTTTCTTTGTGTAATGCTCTCTTTGACTTTTTTGACTGCCTCAGAACCCCATCTGCCTCCAGCAGGGCCTTACTTTTTTACTTAGGCAGACCAATGAAATTCGAAGATTAGCTTTGGGCATCTCTTTTCCAAATAGTTATTTTATCTCTTTCGAGGGAAAAGCAATATATAATGCTGACTGGAAATTTCCACATTTTCACTGGAAATTATGTGGCCTAGGTAAGTCCTCACTGTGATACTGTTGATTGCACTTCTAAGTTACTTGCATCGGAGATGAATACACATCTTTGTAATATTCCAATGTGCACATTTCCCACTTAATAATAGACATTGAGAATAATGGGGGCAAAATTCTTCAATTCTTCACTGTATACAGCCAGAATGGTTGTAAAGCCAGAATTGTTAAACAGCAGTGTGTCACACTTTTAATCTGCTAGCTGCAGATGTATCTGTCCATGGGATTGGCAAGAGTGACAACTGCATGATCTTTGTGGAGGCAAAGTCCTCCCTTCATTTGAGAATATTCCCCATCGGGCTGTGTGACGCCATCAATGTGCTACATGGGACAGATTTCAAATAGACCTAGCAATTCAAGTCTGGGCATTCATGAGGAACTGTGGACTATCAACAGCAGTAGTACAATTGTACTCCAGCACAGTCTGCAACCTCATGGCCCAGCATAGCCCCCATTCAACCATTCCCATCAAGGCAGGTGATCAACACTGGCTCAATGAAGAGTGCAGGAGGGCATACCAAGAGCAACACCAGCCATATCTGAAGTTGAGGTGTCAATCTGGTGAAGCTACCAAACAGGACGACTTGCATGCCAAATAGCATAAGTAGCAAGTAATAGACAGAGCAAAGCGATCTCACAACCGATGGATCAGATCAAAGCTCTGCAATCATGAATGGTGGTGGACAATTAACCAACTCAGTAGAGGAAGAGGCTTCACAAATATTCCCATCCTCAGTGATGGAAGAGCCCAACAAATCAGTACAAAGGATAAGTCCGAAGCATTCACAGCAATCATTAGCCAGAAGTGCTAAGTGGATGATCCATCTTTGCCTCCTCCATGGTCCCCAGTATCACAGATACTAGTTTTCAGACAATTCAATTCACTCCTTGTGGTATCAAGAAACATTTGGAGACACTTGATATTGCAAGGGCTACAGGCCCTGAAAACATTGTGGCGTTAGTACTGAGGACGTGTGCTCCAGAGCATGCTGCTCCCCGAGCCAAGCTATTCCAGTACAGTTACAATACTGGCATCTACCCGACAATGGGGAAAATTGCCCAGGTATGTCCTGTACATAAAAATCAGGATAAATCCAACCCAGCTAATTACTGCTCCATCAGTCCACTCTCAATTGTCAGTAATATAATGGAAGGTGCCATCATGAGCGTTTGCCCACTGATTTCCATTGATTCCAATTTTGCTAGTGCACCTTGATGCTACACTTGGCCAAGTGCAGCCTTGATGTCAAGGACTGTCGCTCTCAGCTCACCTCTGGAATTCAGGTGTTTCATCCATATTTGAACCAAGGTTGTAATGAGGTCAGGAGCTGAATGGCCCTGGCAGAACCCAAACTGGGTGTCACTAAGCAGGTTATTGCTGAGCAGGTGTTACTGTTAATGACACCTTCCATTCAGCAGTGTGTCATGCTTCAAGGGATCTCGGAATATGATGCACTATGAAACAATTATACCCTCAGTTACATGTTATGATACAGTTAAAAATCACACAACACCAGGATACAGTCCAACAGGTTCTGACAGATTTTTAACTTTGTCCACTCCAGTCCAACACCGGCACCTCCAAGTCATGTTATGTTGCAATGGCGATATCATGAACATGTCTCTTAAACGTATACTGACAGAATAACTGCGGCGTAACCCAATACTCTCTTTGCTCTAATAAGCAAAATCTGCCCAATCTGTACTTCCCAAAAGAAGATGATCAATTTCGGAGCAATTTCACACATAGTTTCAATTAGCTATCCCCCAATTCAGATGGTAATAAGGCTCGCATCCAGTGTTTCTGATTCTACCCAATTTGTGAAATTCTCAGTCTCAGGCCTGGTAGACTGGAAAGACTGAAATTTGTGGGTAAAGGATGTGTCACCATTTCTCTTTCTTCTTCTGGGTTTAAGGGTCCACTTGGTTATCTGACAGAGGTTAAGTGAGCAGTAACAAGAGGCTCTTGCCTTGACAAGATTTGTTTATTGCATGATAATAATTGAGTACAAATTACATTAGTTAGTTAGACATTACCACTAAATCTATTGGGAGATATAGATGATATATTTGTTCCCTTCAAGACATAGAGATAGTCTCATAATTTTGCCATCCTAGACATCATAAGATTGAATGGTACATAATGCAGTTGCCAACATTAACATTTTCAGAATCATTACCTTGCAGACTGGGGAATTTTTCACATACACATTCCCAATCAACTCAAGAAGATTTTACCTATTTCTTATGAAATGATCACAATAGTTGTTTGATTCACTCTGATCAAGCTCTTACAAACCTCTTTTCTAGAGTGTGTATCCCTAATTCCCTACCCACTCCATCCCAGCCCTAATAATGTACCCAGTAACTCACTGTGGTTAAAACTGTGGGAGATCTACTGTGTAAATGTCACTCCTAAATTTGACAAGTGTGTATTTCTTAGTAATGTTAACATTCAAAAATGGTTACTGCCAACAAAATTCTGTAAAATGATGTCAATCTTTACTTTTTTATATCACTGAGCTGGGCTTTTCTGAGAAATTTGTTATACTCTCCTCAATTCACAGTGTGTGCACAACATGATTTTACGTTCCACTTGGGGAAGTGATGAATAAAAAAATTATTACAAACTTGACAGATTAATACAGGTAGCTGCAATGAGGTCTAAACCCTTGAGATGATACTGAAGCCATAAATATGTTTTTTATGACACTGAAAGACAAAGACTGCTAAAAAATCTAGTTTTTGTACCATCATTTAATATGGCAAAGGGCTCTTTCTAATATTGCACAACTGAGCTAAATAATGAGATTAATTGGTCACACATTGGATTACAGCTGTCTCCCATCAACAGTGCTCCACACTGTAAGAAAATATTCCAAGTCACAATAATTAAATTGTGTATAATTTATTGATCAATTCACCATTCCAATTCCCTTTTTCAATGACATCATCTACGAAGTGTTCCATGCAAGTATTATTTAATTTAGTATTAAGTATTAATACTAATTTGTATTACATAAAACATTGATGGGCACTATTCTGGGATTATTCTTTTAAACACCATCCTGAATGATGCAGTTCTGAAGGAAGCCATTGACCAATAGTTTGGCCATCATGTCTTACTGTCACTGCCTGAGTGTGAAAAAGTGTTACATAGGATGTCCCTGCCTGTGAATGAACACTAAGTTAAAACTTCAGCCTGTTTGAGATGCATGCTTCCAAAGCCAATGTACCTTGGCCTTGGAAACACAGACACAAAACTGACAGCATTTCGTGGAATGGAACTAATGCTGTTTTCTGTTTTCTTGACCAACTGATTTATTCCAGTCATTTTTGTGATTTAGAATAGAGATATCTGGGAGTGCATTGTATCATTAAAAATAAAATTCTAGCATTAGACAGGCAAGAGGTCTTGGGCTACTATTTCCAATCCTCACAAGCTGTGCTGTGGGCAGTATAAGGGGTGTGAAGGAAGAGTAGCCATGGGCAGCTTTACCACATACTTTGGACTGGTTCTCTTGTATTGCTCCTGCTTCACCATGCCCTTCATCTCTAATTTCAAATGATTATTAATTTGTGACAATGGCCAAACCTGGGTAAATTGCTTCCCTGGGTGGGACAATCCAGATGAGGATCTCCTAGTCTTGGCATTAGGCCACTGTTGGAATATTGCGTGCAATTCTGGTCTCCTTCCTATCGGAAAGATGTTGTGAAACTTGAAAGGGTTCAGAAAAGATTTACAAGGATGTTGCCAGGGTTGGAGGATTTGAGCTATAGAGTGAGGCTGAACATGCTGGGGCTTCTGAGGCTGAGGGCTGACCTTAAAGAGGTTTACAAAATTATGAGGGGCACGGATAGGATAAATAGACAAAGTCTTTTCCCTGGGGTGGGGGAGTCCAGAACTAGAGGGCATAGGTTTAGGGTGAGAGGGGAAAGATACAAAAGAGACCTAAAGGACAACTTTTTCACACAGAGGGTGGTATGTGTATGGAATGAGCTGCCAGAGGATGTGGTGGAGGCTGGTACAATTGCAACATTTAAGAAGTATTTGGATGGGTATATGAATAGGAAGGGTTTGGAAGGATATGGGTCGGGTGCTGGCAGGTGGGGCTAGATTGGGTTGGGATATCTGGTCGGCATGGACGGGTTGGACTGAAGGGTCTGTTTCCATGCTGTACATCTCTATGACTATCTATGACTCTACTCTATGAAGATGGATTCTGGCAGACTGAGACTAATGTCCAATGTTCTATAATGCAAATCAACACAATGGCATGGAATGCATAAATCTTAAAACATCACAGAAAACCCATTGGTTACCCAATGCATCTAGATTTACCTCCAGCCAGCCAGATTTGTCTTGTCAACATATATTAAGAGAACAAAGTTAAGTGTATATTGCACAATCTTCCTTCACTATAATTCAGTTCCTACACAAACCATATTCTTCATCTTTCTGTTATCTGTCATCCATCTCTGTCTGTCACAACTCCGTGACAGTGGGTCAGTGTGGATTCACTGGGAATTACATCAGGTGTCAACCTGCAAACAGATAGCTCGGGCCACTGGGTTCATTCTCACTTGAGTGAAGCCAAAGAAGAGCTTGGAAGCCTCTTTACAAAATGGACTGTGCATCTCCCGGGGTTAAGAACAGACTGGTAACTGTGCCTGAAACTTGGCACGTTCCACCTCCATGCCCAGCATGGCTATAAATTGATCTTAAAAAAGAAGGTAAAGGTGACACAGGTCACCTTTGGTCCATGTGCCTCATGGACAATGCCATGGATGACAGTTTGGAGTGTTCTTGTTGGTGAAGAGCTGGTTAGGTACAATATCCAGGTCACTGCCCTTAGTGAGACTCACCTACCCATGACAGTCCATTCATTGAAATCAGTGAAGGGCACACAACAGTGTGAAGTTGGTATAGATTCGCTGTCATGAACCATCTCGTGAGTTCACTTATCTTCTGAAGTATGTGCCTGCCTTCTCCAGGAAAGCCTCATTTCACACCAAAATTTCTATCCATGGCCGAAACCTATAATTTATTTTGGAAGCAAACCCTCTTGCGCATATTATATTAATGATACAACACATGCAAGAATTAAAAAGCTAGTGTAGCCTTTGGCAAATTTTAAACATTGATGTGAGAATGAAGAGAGTATGTCTGTTGTTGAAACTAAATGATGATAAAGGTGTAAATCTGTTCTACATTTGTGAAGCTTGGACTCTGTACCAGTGTCATCTCAAGAAACTTAACAACTTCAAATTGAAAAGCCTTCCAAAGTTTCTGAAGATTAGGTGGCAGGACAAAACACAAGACACTGAGGTGCTCAACTGAATTAGTCTACTAACCATCCATGCAATATTGGGACAGACACAACTGATTTGGGCTAGTCACTTAGCTGGATTGTCTGACAGTCGCTTATGGAAGTGAAACTTCAATGGGAAGTTTGATTCTGGGAAATGCTGTTTTGCGTACAGACATACAAAAATATGATCATACAAGATAAGAGCAGAAGGAGGCCATTTAGCCCCTTGAGCCTGCTCCAACATTTAATAAGATCAGAACAGATCTATCTGTGTTTTTAATTCTGCATTCCCATCATTCCTTAGTATTTTTGGAGATAGTGATTACAACTCAGATAGATTTAGAAAAATTGGAAAAGGATCAGAATGGGTTGCAAATAAGAGTTCTAAACTGGGAAATGATTAGTGTTACTATGATAAAATATTTTATACGAATGGACCCCGAACAGTTATTGCAGGTAAAACTGCGTTCGATCAGTGGGAGGCATTAAAGAAACGAATAGACAACAGTATGTCCCCATGATGACTAAGATAGAGGCAAGATGGAAGAACCCTGGATATCAAGGTATATAAAAATTAGGATTAAGGAATAAAGAGATCTCTATGGCAGATACTGAGAGCTCAGTAGGGCCGAGTCCTTGGAGGAGTACAAAAAGTGTAGGATGAAAGTTAAAAAGGAAACTAGGAAAACAAGTGAGTGCATGAAAAAGCATTGGCTGGTTGAATAAAAGAAAACACAAAAAGGTTTTAAAAATATGTAAAGAGTAAGAATTTTCTAGGTACAAATTTTCTGGAGTACCAAATTCCTCAGACTTTGAAGATGGTCCTTTTTTTTATCTTGAAGGACAAACAGTTAACCATCTGGGCAGACTGTGGTATCACTATTGTATATCTTTTCTAATTATTGTATATCACTATTGTATATCTTTTCTAATTATTCTTTTCCAAACAAAAATAAGCTTTGTTCTAGCTTTCTGATAATTGCCAACCATCTTGCTTGAAATTGAACTAATTCTCTTGGAAATTTCAGCAATGGGTTTGCACTGTTTTACAAATTATACTCTCGCATTCAGAGAACAGTTAGATCCTAGAGTAATGATTGCCTCAGGTTGTCAGCTTCTTAAGGTTTCTGTGTTCCCAGGGTGTCCTCAATTTGCCTCATCCTCCTGTTTCAGTACAATGATCATTAATGGGGAATTACACCAATGTACCAGGGAAGTAAAACCTTCTTTTTACTGTTCACCTCCTGCACATTCTTGATGCCTGCCCAGCTCACTTGCTCTTGACCTGTCCTAAAGCACCATGTTTACTTATAGATGCAATTTAGAAGGATAGGAATATTGTGTGGTAAACTTATAACAAATCAAGAAGGAACATGTTTTTCACGTGTTCCTAGTCTGTTTTCTCAATGTTTTTCTGAAAAGGCAGAAAGAGTTCTACACAAGGTAAAAGTGGCTCTGATAACCTATAGGCCTCCTCTCCAACATTTTGCCATCACAAGACTTGGAGGTCAGTCAGCTCAGTTGGCTACTGGATTGCGATTCAAAATGACACCAATTAAATCCATTGGACTATAACCTGGTGTTGTGTGATTTTTTACCAATAGTGTAGGTTTAATTCTTGTCCTTGCTGAGGTTACCATGAAGGACTCTCATTTGCAAACTTGCCCCTTGTCTAAGGTGTAGTGACCCTCAGTTTAAACTCACTATAAGTAATCACTCTCTAATGAGACAGATGTCCTCTGGGACAATAGTGATTTTAACTTACTATTTAGATTGAGCCAAAATGTTCAGCGTTAGTGAAGGGAGCAGGTTTCTGAATTTAAAAATGCATGACAGGTGGTAAGTGCCTCTCGGATTCTTGCAGGTGCCATGGAAGGGAAAGGGTTTATGGTAGTGAATGGATACTCGCAGCAAGGCAATTCCTGATCTGGGGACTCCTTTTCCATGGTCTCACCTGCTATGACGTTAGGCCTATGCATTGGGCAAACAGAGGTTCTCTCCAGACTCATAAACTTACAGGTGAAGCAGTTTATCTGGATCCCATTCTAATTATTGGATTTCATCATACTGCCATTGTGAGTGTGCCAGAAAGACGTGTGGATTTTCAAGGGCATCATTTCATCTTCGTTTGAACACTCCGTTCTTACGATTTCCTTTGGACATTGTTATCAAATACAGTAAGGTTGGGGCCAGTAATCTTTGGCTGACAGAAATAATGATTTTAAAAATAACTGCAATCACTCTTGAACATGTAAATTCTAAAAGTATAATAAATTAGCCCTAAGTACTTTTACATGAGTCTAAATTGCTGGACAATGAAAATTATATATTATAATAGCTTCTATACAAAGATGGATGAGAAGGTCATTAACTCCTTTGAGGGGAATAGTAATTTTTCGGTACCATATTCACATTCTGCAATGCAGTAAGATTTTCCTTTCTTAAAAAAAACGTATTTTTGGCTATATAACTGCTCACATGATGTGATATGTAACATTAAGAATCCCATTCATGCAAAGTGTAAGTGTTACAACCAGTCACACTTTAGCACCCTGAATATTTAACTTTGCAATAGTGTTCAATTTTGAGATGCAATTTAGAAAGCCATGGGGATGCGAGTTTATTTTTAAATGACACAAAAGGCAATAAAATGAGTAATTAAGGCTCCCAAGTGAGGATACAAATATACACAGAGAGAACATCAACAATGATAGCAACTTGCATTTATCTCATGTGTTTTACATAGAGAAAATATCACTATGCACTTCACAAAGGTAGAGTCAGGATCAAAGGCACACTGATTCAAAGAAGGGGCTGTATAAAAGCTTGGAGAAAGACGTGTACTTAAATGAGGCTGTGAAAGGAGAAGAGAGAGCTGGAGGGATTAAAAAGTTTTAGAGATGGAATTCGAGATATGAAGTTGAATAGCTAAAGGTTTGTCATGTGAACAATATGCAAAGGCTTGAAACAGAGTCAGAGACAGAGAGTCCAAGATAACTCAAAGCTGGAAGAAGTTATCGAGATAGTGACGAACTGGACCGTGACAATACCTATGCATAATAAGGCCAATTTTAAATGAGAAGTGTTTGGGGTTTAGGAGACATTGTGAATGAGAAAGAAAAGGAATGATAGGTGAACAGTTAGGATTAGGATTAGTGTGGGACTGTATAAAGGTATCCTCAGTCTCCTGCAGTAGTCCCCAGCATCACAGGTGCTAGTCTTCAGCCAATTCAGTTCACTTCATGTGATATCAAGAAACGATGGTAGATTGGTTAGAAATGTAGATCACATGGAATACAGGGAGAACTAGCCATTTGCATACAGAACTGGCTCGAAGGTAGAAGACAGAGGGCGATGGTGGAGGGTTGCTTTTCAGACTGGAGGCCTGTAACCAGCAGTGTGCCACAAGGGTAGACTGCTTTTCATCATTTATATAAATGATTTGGAAGTGAATATAGGAGATATGGTTAGTAAGTTTGCAGATGACACCAAAATTGGAGGTGTATTGAACAGTAAAGAAGGTTACCTCAGATTACAGTGGAATCTTGATCAGATGGACCAATGGAGCAGCTGATCAAAGTTAATTTAGATAAATGTGAGGTGCTGCAGTTTGGAAAGGCAAATCAGGGCAGTACTTATACACTTAACGATAAGGTCCTGAACAAAGAGCCCTTGGAGTGCAGGTTCATAGTTCCTCAAAAGTTGAGTCACAGATTGATAGTACAGTGAAGAAAGCGTTTGGAATGCTTGTTGTTATTGATCAGAGCATTGAGTAAAGGAGTTGGGAGGTCATGTTATGGCTGTTATGGACATTGGTTAGGCCACTTTTGGAATATTGTGTGCAATTTTGGTCTCCCTCCTATAGGGTAGATATTATGAGACTTGAAAGGGTGCAGAAAAGATTTCCAAACACGTTGCCAGGGTTGGCAGGTTGAACAATAGGGAGAAACTGAATAGGCTGGGACTGTTTTTCCTGGAGCATCAGAGGTCAAGGGGTGACCTTATAGAGGTTTATAAAATCATGAGGGGTATGGATAGGATGAATAGCTAAGATATATTTCCTGGAATGGGGGAGTCCAAAACTAGAGGCCATAGGTTTAAGGTGAGAGGGGAAAGATTGAAAAGGGACCTAAGGGGCAATGTTTTCACACAGAGGATAGTGCATGTATGGAATGAGCTGCCAAAGGAAGTGGTGGAGGCTGGCATAATTACAACATGTAAAAGGCATCTGGATGGGTATATGAATGGAAAGATTAAGAGGGATATGGGCCAAATGCTTGCAAATAGGACTAATTAATTTAGGATATCTGGTTGGCATGGACAAGTTGGACCGAAGAGTCTGTTTCCATATTGTACAGCTCTATGACTCAATGATTGCAGACACTGGCTCCTGCAAAGGTTGTGGACCTTGACAACATTCTAGCAATAGTACTGAAGATTTGTGCTCAAGAACCTGTCTAACACCTCATCAAACTGTCCCAGTACAGTTACAACACTTGGCATCTGTCACTCATGTGGAAAACTGCCTACAAACAGCAGGACAAATCCAACCTGACCAATTCCCGCTCCATCAGTCTACTTTCGATCATCTGTAGAGCAATGGAAATTGTCATCAGCAGTCCCTATCAAGCAACACTTTCATTAGCAATAATCGACTCATTGACAATTAGTTTGGGTTCTGCCAGGGTCACTCATCTCCTGACCTCTTTACAAACTTGGCCCAAACAACAACAAAGAAAGTGAATTTGCGAAGTGAAGTAATTTGACTCCTTAATATCAAGGCCACGTTTGACTGACTTGGCATCAAGAAACCTGAACAAAATTGGAATAAGTGGGAATCAGAGGGGGAAAAAAAACTCTCTGGTGGTTAGAGTTATACCTGAACGAAAGAGATGTTGTGGTTGTTGAAGGTCAGTCATCTCAACTCCAGGATGTCTCTGAAGGAATTTGTCTTATATGTATACATGTGGCAAAACAAAGCCTCAGCCATTGGAAGTATGTATTAAAATGTAAGCAACGAACATTCACATTTTAGATACATGCTGCTACAGTTTAAACTGTCTGCCTTCAGAATGGGCCATTTTAACACTGGATGGTACAGTATAAAAACTTGTTGTACACATAATCATTGTGTCCCTTCATTATACCAGATTCCTGCTGCTTGCTCAGTCACAACAGTGGCTCAGTCAGAATAATTGGAACGGCTTGCAAATGATAATTTGTAAACTCTTATTTATAAGCCATTATCGGAACTCATGTGCTCGAATGGACAATTTCTAGTTAATTCAGGGCTTGTGGCACCCACCCCTGAATTTATATTTTCTGGTAGATCTTGAATGTTTAATATTTCCTGAAAGGTTTCCTGTTAAGGTTTCTCAGTGGAATTGACTCAACATTCTTTGGTGAATCAGAACTGTGGGCTTACTATTATTATTGATAAAGAAACATCAAGGTTAGTTTATTTGGAATTTTTCCACAGACTTATTTTCCCTGAAAATAAACGTTCACAAATCTAACCAAGAGATCTCAGTGAGGGTAAATGTTCTTTACATTCAAGTTCCATTAGTTTGTGCATGGCCAGAGATCAGTGCTTGTAAATCAATGCCGAGACATGGACAACAGTTCCATCAGCACTCTTTAATGAGGCAGATCAAAAAGAAATGAAAACAGCAGGACATTCAGATTTACTAGACAGGGGGAGTGAAGGAAAGGAGCTACTGCTCCAAACGTGCTGTGCTTGCTGCAACATAAAACTACAGGCCATGCTGGATCATGTGTAGTAAAGGAATGATTGATTAATGTAGGACTTTTAAAGCTGCAGAATCTGTCTGACAGAAAAAGAAATCTATTTTTAATCTTTGGCATAAAAGTCCATTTTTTCTGCTTTTAACTGTATTTTGCAAATATTAGCTAAATAAAGAGATGTATTGACTTTATTTAGTGTCATATTTAAAATCCAAGATGTAGATCTCCCAACTGCCCACATACTAATCATTTCCATTGTTACTACATTGGTGCTTTCTCAAATTAATGTACCTTCATCAAGTTTGTCTGCTCTATTGAATTGTATTAAAGTTGTTCATTTTCAAATAGGCCAAAATCCACCAGATTGATACAAATCCTTATTAATGATTGGAATTCTGCAAATGATCTGAGGCCATTGTGGTGCTCAGAGGGACAGTAATTGGGATTGTTCAAGATATGTGGTAATTTGGAGATGAAACTCACCCGTTAGCTCTCAATATTTGCCCTTGGACCTTTTATAGATGATTTGAAGACAAAGTCTCAATATAGCTTTATGTTTCCTGGAATGGTTCATGGGTGTACCCAAAGGTGAAAGTATCCAAGATAGGAGTGGTCATTGCCAGATGTGATTGACATCTTCATGTCCAGAGGAACAGGCTTAAAAGATCTTGCATCAAAAAGACTATTACGATTTAATGAATGCTCAATATTTATTATAGAAGATTCCATGGTGATGATTTTGGGAAAATGGGACAAGAAAATTTTATGCATTCCATGACCAATGTCAGTCAGTGATTAATCATTTATTGCTATATTTTGATCACATTTTCAATAATGGCTAAGGCTTTGCAAAAGATATTCAAGTTGGTACAACTGATATTTTACCATTAGGGAAGCTCGAGACAATAGTAGCCATGATAAGGAAACTGAACATCATCATGCATTAAGTACAAGAAACTGGTGGGTGCTTGTGAGGTGACAGGACTGGGTAATAAAGCACGTGGGATCTTGGGATTTCTAAGTCTAGACATAGAGTACAAAAATCAAGAAGTTATATATAAAGGACTGGCTATATGAAGGACTAATTCAGCCACAGCAGGAGTATTCTGATTCAATTCTCTGATCATTATACTTTAGAAAAAATGTGAAAGCTTTGGAGAGAGTTGAAAGTGATTTATTAAAATGATTTCAAGGATGAGGGAATTTATTTAGATGGATACGCTGGAAAAAGTGGAGCTTTTTTCCTTACAGATTAAGAGGAGATTTGATGGAAGTGTTTAAAATCATGAGGGGTTAAAATTGAGTAACTAGACAGAAACAGTTTTCAACGGTTGTCAGTCAGATACTGTTGGGTACAGATTTAAGTGTGATTGACAAGAGAACCACAGGCAACAAAAGAAGAACATTTTGTATAAAGATAGTTTTGGATTTAGAAGTGACTGCCTGATAGAGGGTGGGAATAGATTCTACAGTAGACTTTTAGAGTCTGTTTGATAAATACTTAAAAAGGAAGATTTGCAAATACATGAGAGAAGAAGCGAGGCACTCGAACTAACTGGAAAAGCCACAAAAACACAACAAAACCTGATGGGCTGAAAGGCTCCTTCTGTCATCTCCTATTCTATGTCTCTATGATCCTTCTGTTTTATCTTCTGTTGTTAGCTACTAACTTTCTTTTCAGCTGCTCTGTATTCCTGTGATTTTCAGAAATAATTTTATAAAGAGAACTGCATAGATCCAATATTGCCATTAATAACCTGGATAAAAGTTCAAATCTGATCATTTAAATTTCTCATATTAAAGCATTTATTAGGGAAAGACATTTACACTGCTGGGGGTCCAGGTATTGGCAGCAGTACCAAATTGAGTGATGATATCCTGGATATGTGTCATTTTATATATTTTGTAATAGGCATTTCAAATCTAGCATTGTACACATCACATATTTTATCTTTGCTTTCAGAACAGAAGTGGAACTGGCAATTGACTTCATCATAGAATCCTTACAGTTTGGAAGCAGGCCCTTCAGTCCATCAAGTCCACACCCACCCTCTGAAGAGCATCTCACTCAGGCTCAGCCCCTAACCAGTCCCTGTAACCGTGCATTTATCATGGCTAACCCACCTATTCTGCAAATGCCTGGACACCATAGAGCAATTTACCATGGCCATCCATCTAACCTGCATATCTTTGGACTGTGGGAGGAAACCAGAGCATCTGGAGGAAACACAGAGAAAATATGTAGACTCCACCACAGACAGTCATCCAAGGGTAGAATTGAAAGTGTGTCCCTGGTGCTGTGAGGCAGCAATGCTAGCCACTAAGCCACCATGCCACTCAAATGACAGGTCTATACATAAATATATTTCAGGTATTCTCAGCAGTGAAGTTCACTGTTGTTAAACACGATGAGCCCAACAGAATTCAGAAAGAGCATGACAAATCTTTTGACCAGCATAGATGCTAGCTTACTGGGGCTCTTGGAGTTCAATGGTGGTGTCCCTACTTCTGGACTACAA
The DNA here is from genome assembly GCF_004010195.1 of Chiloscyllium plagiosum. Classification (NCBI taxonomy): domain Eukaryota; kingdom Metazoa; phylum Chordata; class Chondrichthyes; order Orectolobiformes; family Hemiscylliidae; genus Chiloscyllium; species Chiloscyllium plagiosum. The sequence goes on along the minus strand of NC_057712.1, from coordinate 86,213,380 downwards.
GATCAGGGTTTTACTTCCAGTTGCTCCAGAGATGTGTCTTTGAACAGGTTAATTCAAAACACATAGAGCCTGGCTTGTTGAATCTGAGATTGTCACAATTCAGATGTTAACAGCTTTAATGCTGGCATCAGTACAAATCAGCTGTTAATGGGTTATCACTAAACAATTTTATTCAATTTATGTAAAAAAAATGATTGCTAAAAGTGGCTGCTTTCATGGACTGATTTCATGTCTATTTATTGCTTTGAAGTTGTTGAGAAACATTTCTTCGGGATAGTGTTATATTCAAAGAGAGATCTCAAAATTCAGCTGCAAAACAATTAGTCAGACCATGTAAATCATTCATCAGAAACTACAATCATGGGCTTAATTTTGGCATAAGCACTTCAATGGTACAGGAGAAATACCAAGAATAACAAATTGTTCTTCTATAAACTACTTACAGAAGTGAAGCAGACCAAGAAATGTCACAGGAGCATTAATAAACACATTTGATTCATGTGAGATGTTACGAAAGTGGGTAAGGTGGTGCTTAATCAAAGAAGTAGGGCTTAAAGAGAGTCTTAAAAGGGAAGAAAGGTGGAGAGAATGTCCAGTGGGCATTCCTTGCTATTGACTGACTGATTCTCAGACATGCTTCAAGGATTGAAGAATGTTTGTCACATCATTCAGTCTGATCTGATTCCACTTCGATTTTGTCCTTCTTTTCTGAGTCTAGGGGAATGAGCTTATGGGAGAGACCCACACATCAGTGCAAAAGATAAGACTGAAGAACTTGCAGCTTCCTTCAGCCAGAAGTGCCAAGTGGACGATCCATCTCGACCTCCTCCAGTGGTCCCCAGCATCACAGATACCAGTCGTCAGCTGATGAGATTCACTCCACGTGATATCAAGAAATGATTGGAGGTACTGGATACTGCAAAGGCTATGGGCCCTGACATCATTCTGACAATAGTATTAAAGAACTTGCTCCAGAACTTGTCGCTTCCATAACAAAGCTCTTCCAGTAGAATTGCTACAGTCACATCGACCCAACAATGTGTAAAATTGCTCAGGTATGTCTTCTACACAAAACAGGACAATTCCTGGGCAGCACAGTGGCTTAATGGTTGGCCCTGCTACCTCACAGTGTCAGAGGCGTGGGTTCCATTCTAACTTTGGGTGACTGTCACTGTGGAATTTACACATTTTCTCCATATCTGTGGGCATTTCCTCCCAGAGACCAAAGATGTGCAGGTTAGGTGAATTGCCCATGCTAAATTGCCCTATTGTGTCGAGGGATATGCAGGTTAGGTGGATAAGCCATGACAAATGCAGGATTACAAGAATAGGGAGGGGGTCTGGGTGGAATGTTCTTTGGACTGTCCATAAATACTTGATGGGCTGAATGGTCTTTTTCCATATTGTTTAGAAGAATATAGGCCAAATGCAGGAAAATGGGACTAGTTTAGTTTGAGAAACCTGGTGGAATAGACAAATTGGACCGAATCTTTCCATGCTGTATGACTCTGTGACTGTAAGAATAACTCACCTCCTAACACCTCAAATCCCGTCCAGTGTCTATAAGGCACCAGTCAGGAGTGTGATGGAATACTCCCCACTTGCCTTGATGAGTGCAGCACCAACAACACTAAAAAAGCTTGACACCATCAGGTGCTTGATTGGCACTACAGCCACAAGCATCCACTCCCTCCACCACCTCCACCACTCTGTAACAGCTTGTGTACTATCTACAAGATGCACTGAAGATATTCACCCTAGATCCTTAGACAACACCTTTGAATCCTATGACCACTTCCATCCAGAAGGCTAAGGGCAGCAGATTCCACCAGCTATTACCTCTTCTCCAAACCACTTGTCACCCTGATTTGAAATATATTGCCATTCTTCAGAGTCACTGGGTCAAAGTCCTGAAATTCCTTTCCTAAAAGCATTGTAGGTCTACCTACGGCATGTGCACTGCAGTGGTTCAAAAAACAGCTCACCACCACCTTCTCGGGGCAACGAGGGACGGGTAATAAATGCTGACCAGCCCGTGACACCTATGTCCCACCAATCAATTTAAACAAAAACAGACAAGAAAGCTCACTCAAGCTTAGGTTCTATGATGACATAACAACATATGTAAGTGTGATTTTCTTCTCTCTTTTTTATCTGGTGTGCAGTCAAATCTAAGGATAAGGTGACTATAACGAATTGTTGACCTCATGCACAAAGGAAAAGTTCCTTCAAATTTTGGTGTAAGAAGAAATGCAACTGGTTTTCGAGTCGTAAAAGCAGAGAAGATATCATTGGATTATTAAATTGTCATAGTCTGCATGTAGATTCTGTTCTGAGAGGTTGAATCATGTCTCCACTATGCTTACTTGGATAGAAAACTTTTTCCTAAATCAGAATTGGACAATATGACTAGGAAGTGGATTCTCAAGTGAGATCCAACCTAATTAGTTGTCAGCCAGATTATTCACTGTGTAAATATCCTCCCAATAGAGGAAGAATATGTAATGCCTGCCGTTGTGTTAACAACAGTGGAGTTGATAATGAGGCTATCCAATAAGTAGGGTACTGGTAGCTTGTTAGAAAAAAGTCAATAATACTTATGAGGGCCATCTAATATGTTTAAGATGGAAGGTTATTCCATTGCATGTCTGAATAAATCTCTCATCACTATGAACCTCTTCCAATGCATATCAAAGTCCAGTTAGAAAAACAGAATATTTTTCTGCTGTCAATTTCCCCTTAGTGTTCTATCTTCACCACCTAAATCTTACTCTCTCCCACACCTGACAGAAAATAATAGGATCATTTGGCAAGTAACTCTAAACTGTCTATAAATTCCCCAAATGCTAATATTTCCAACATTCCAGCATTAGTTGTATGCTAGCAGCACCAAAAAACATACTGAAAAGAATTGCCCTTGCACAATGTTGTCACAACTTATTCTGAAGATAATCTGCAATTGATCAAGGAGTGATCTAATTAACACAAATAAAGTAAGTGTAAATGCAAAAGCTCATCAATTAGTTTATCCATCCACTGTACGGTCCATCAATTACAGCGTAATTTTTTAAAATGAAACAAAGGATTTCACCTTCATACTCCATATGAATGTAGTTCTACATAGTTACCACTTTTTAAACGAAGGGAGCTTCCTGGTAATCTGACCATATTTGCCTCTTATTAGTTTGCATTGTTTGTTTTACTGTCACATTTAGTTTGAGTGATAATTTATGATTTCTCTTCCCTATACGGTTTGTTATAAAAGTGATAAATGTTGACTAGGAGAAAGGATTGCAGATGCTGGAGAGTTGGAGTTGATAAAATATGGCAATGGAAAAACGCAGCAGGTCAGGCAGCATCTGAGGAGCAAGGTTGATGAATATAGACTCTCATATTTTAACTTCTATCATCTAATTATTTTACATGAGAGTTTTTATGAACAAAACGTGGATTTAAAAATGGCTACAGTGGTCACCTGACTTCAGATTGAGGCATGATTTGGGAGATCCATGTGGAATAAATAAAGCTGACTTTACTGAAATAAGCATTTTTTTTATTAAAAGACAGGCAACAGAGTCAATGCAGAGAAATTTGCATAACCTGTTTAATTCACTTGTGTATGATAATTTCACATTGTGAGAGATGAAAGGCTCATCTGATAGTTAGATCACTTGAAGAAGTCTCAGAATTCACACTGAACTTATTTTCAACAGTTACTTTTGAAAGGAGAGAGAAGGGAAATGAATCTGTGATAACAAATGCTGGAACTCTCTTTCCCTTCCTATCTCGCTCATCATCCTGCAGTTGAATAGAATAATAGAATAAAAATTTATTGTCATGTGTTACTTTAAATGAAAAATACCATGAAAAGTTTTATAAGTCACCCCACCACAGCACTTACATCAATGACAGAAGTCGTACAAAACAAGAGAACAAAGTAAAATTAAGACTAAGTTTAGTTAATAGCTCCTGGGCTCAGGGAAAGCTGATTAATGAACGATGGAATACCCTGAAGATGCTGCCAAGATGAGACTGCCATGCCGGGCTGCTGGAATACTGGGTCGGAAGCCTCTACCAAGAAGCCCACCATGGTGGGCTGAGACCATCACTCCTGGATGAGACTGCTTGCTGGGCCACTGAAATACCTGGAAGCTGAAGACCTCTTCACAGGGAGAAGACTGCCATGCTGGAACAAGACCACCACATCTGGAGACTGCGGTATTGGGCCCAGTCTGCCTTTCTCCTCCTTCAGGTGTCTGGGCCCAACTTCAGACCAGGAACCTCAAACTAACCCTGCGAGTCCAGGCAGGGGGACCTTTTCCTCATTTGCTGGGAGAGCCTGGATTGGGGTGGAGCCATATCTGGCTTGCCTTGGCATTGCTGCTGCTGAAGCTGGTGGCCACCTTCTTCACCCACCACTCTCCAAGCCTCATAGAAATGAAAATAAAAAGAAAAAGAAGAAAAAAAGCTCCCAAAACTAAATGGAAGAAAAAAAGAGAAAGGAAGCTGACAGGAAGCTGATGAGCCCCAGGCTCAGCCTCCTCCACTCTACTGCCTTCTTGAAAGTTGGGAAAACAACTAATCACTAAAAATTGAAAGAAATTTACAAATTTAGTGATGGTTAAGGACACAAATCAATCATTAAAAAGCAATGGTCCGGTGAAGAATTTTACATCTCTAAGCTTTTATGACCTGCTCACTGTGCAACCATTACTGTCTCTGTCTATACCAGATACTCTCCGTTCTAAACATATTGCCTGTGTTTGTTTGTGTAGCCTTTTTATTTTGTTCCCTCAGAGTTAATAGGTATTAAAACTCATCTTTCTTTCACTCTCTATTGATCCTTTCCAAACCTGGTCTGCCAGCTCACTATAGCTGGCTTGGCTTTCATGCTCAAACACTTGCCATCATTAGGTTTAAAATACTAATACAACACTAGTCTTGAATCCAATATTCTCCCTTTCAAACTGGATTATAAAATTCAATCACATTGTGGTTGCTATTAACTGCGATGACTTTACTCTGAGATCTTGTTATATCATAAAACAGCAATATAATCTCCTCTCCAGTACTTAAAGCAGTCAATGAATACCTCATCCAAGCTACAACTGCCACTCTTTTTTCTCCAGTTTATATATAGATTGAAGTCACCCAAGATTATTGTTGCTCCTTTATCACAAAAGCCTAATATCACTTCCTGTAAATATTGTGCTTACTGTTAGGTGGTCTACAGACACTCTCACTTCTTTCTCCTATTATTCCTTAGCTCCATCCTAACCAAGTCGACATCCTGATCTCCTGAACCAAGGTCACTATTGCATAATCGCCATCCTTGAGTGCTACCACCCTACCTTTATTGAGTCACAGAGTCACACAGCACAAAAAAAACCCTTTGACCCATTGAATTAGTGCGGACCTATCTGCACTCGTCCCAGATTTCAGCCCTTGGCCCATTGCCTTGAATGTTAGAACATTTCAAGTGCTCATCAAAATCCTTTTCAAAGGTTGTGGGGTTTCCTGCCTCTATAGCTCTCCCAGGCAATGCATATTAGATTCCCCTACCTTCTGGGTGAAAACATCTTTCCTCAAATCCCCTCTAAACTGCCTGACCTTCACCTTAAAATTGTGTCCTCTGGATACTGACTGTTCAACTAAGGGGAACAACTGCATCCCATCCACTTTGTCCATGTCTGTCACAATGCTGTATACCTCAGTTAGGTCTGCCCTCAGCCTTCTCTGCTCCAAAGAAAACAACCCAAGTGTATCCAATTTCTTTTCATAAGTACAAAGCTTCAACCCAGGCAATATTCTGGTGAATCTCCCCTGCACCCACTCCAGTGTAATCACATCATTCCTATAGTGTGGTGACCAGAACTGCACAAAGTACTCCAACTGTAGCCTAAGCAACATTTTGTACAGTTCCAACCTCTCTATTCTTATAATCTATGCCACAAGTGATTAAAACAAATGTTCTGTATGCCTTCAAAGTCTCTTGTGCCACCTTCGGGTATCTTCAGACACCTCAAAGATCCCTCTGTTCCTCTGAGCTTCCTAGTCTCCTGCCATTCATTGCGTACTCCCTTGTCTTGCTACTTTTTCCAAAATGCATTAGCTCACACTTTGCGGAGTTTAATTCCATCTGCCACGGATCTGCCCGTCTGGCCAAGTTTTCTATTCTTCTTCAAGGTCATACATCCTTCAACATTCAGGATCTAATTCTTGTCATCCTTTACCCATGTTCCCATAATGATAACCTGATCACAGTTATTTACTTCAACATGACTATCAATTTGCTTACTTTCAGTTACCCAGCCTTTTGGGCTTGTCTGTTATTTTTGTAACATTTGGTCTTGATTTATGGTGCATTTTTACATTTTTCTTTTCTTTCTGTTCCTTCTTGCCATTCTTTGACCTATATTTCCTACGTTACTATTTTCCTCTCTGACCTAATCTCTACTTTTTGATTTACCACATTTTTCCACATTTCATCCCTTGCCCTCACTTCTTAGTTTAAAACCATCTCTACTTCCCTAGTTATGCAGTTTGGAAGAATACTGGTCCCAGCATGATTCAGGTAGTCCACTCCAATGGTACAGCTTCCACTTTCCCCAGTGTTCATGCCAGTGGATTATGAACTGAACCTTCTTCCACACCACTTTTTGAGCTACATATTCATCTCTAAGCTTTTGTACCTAATGTCAATTTTCATTTGGCTAAGGTAATAATTATAATCTTTTGAGGTTCTGTTTTTCAATTTAATGATTAGCTCCTCATATTCTCTTACAGAATTATTAACTCTTCATACTGTCTACACAGAACCTTTTTTCCTGGTTTTATCTATGTCATTGCTACCTACATGGATTAGGGTCACTGCATCTTGCCCCTCACATTGCAAGTTCATTTTCAGCCATCTTGACTCATGTTCTTTGCTACAGAAAGTAATGTAAGCATCCTCACTATATAGCTACATGCTCCTACTGCATTTCTTGCTGTTCCCACCATGTGAATGGCCTCATGTATAATTGCAGAATGGCCAGTTTGCATATCCACCCTGCAGGAGGAGGAAGTGAAGACTGCAGATGCTGGAGAGTCAGAGTCGAAAAATGAGGCACTGGAAAAGCACAGTGGGTCAGGCTGCAGGCGGGGAGCAGGAAATTTGACATTTCAGGCATAAGCCCTTCATCAGGAATGGGCTTATACCCAAAACGTTGACTCTCTTGCTCCTCGGATGCTGCCTGACCTGCTGTGCTTTTCTAGTGCCTCAATTTCTACCCTGATATCAACTCTGTAACCCCACTCTCATCTAAACAAGCTTACAAAACCTTTTGCAGGGGTAGACACTCTGTAACTCCTTTCTTTTGGGTCTCCCCATCTGCCTCACTCACAATCACACCCTCTTGTGTCTGACTACTGATCAAATCAAAAGTCCCTATCCTAAGTGGTGTGGCTGCTTCCTGGTACAAAGAATCCAGCTACCTTTCACCCTCCTTGGTGTATCATGACATCTGTAGATGAGCCTCCAGCTCTGGATAGTGAAGAAGGCATTTGGTATGCTTTCCTTTATTGGTCAGAGTATTGAGTACAGGAGTTGGGAGGTCATGTTGCACTGTACAGGACATTGGTTAGGCCACTGTTGGAATATTATGTGCAATTCTGGTCTCCTTCCTATCGGAAAGATGTTGTGAAACTTGATAGGGTTCAGAAAAGATTTACAAGGATATTGCCAGTGTTGGAGGATTTGAGCTATAGAGAGAGGCTGAACAGGCTAGAGCCGTTTTCCCTGGAGCATCGGAAGCTGAGGGGTGACCTTATCGAGGTTTACAAAATTATGAGGGGCATGGATAGGATAAATAGACAGTCTTTTCCCTGCGATGGGGGAATGCAGAACTAGAGGGCATAGTTTTAAGGTGAGAGGGGAAAAATATAAAAGAGACCTAAGGGGCAACTTTTTCATGCAGAGGGTGTACGTGTATGGAATAAGCTGCCAGAGGAAGTGGCAGAGGCTGGTACAATTGCAACATTTAAAAGGCATTTGTATGGGTATATGAATAGGAAGGGTTTGGAGGGATTTAGGCCTGGTGCTGACAGGTGGGATTAGGTTTGACTGGGATATCTGGTTGGCATGTTCGGGTTGGACTGAAGGGTCTGTTTCCATGCTGTACATCTCTATGACTCTATGACTAAAGGTGTTTAACTTGGATCATAATGGAACCCAGGAGTTCTCACAGGCTGCAGTCTTGTCACATACTTTGAATTGCCATTCTTAATGAAGTTTAGTTATCTAGTAATCATCATTCACTTATTATGATGGTTTGTATGTGTTTTATTAACTTCACCACCAATATGTATGCTCCATTAGAATTGAAGAATAGGAAAGACTGTAATCACTTAGCAGAGATTCACCCATCAATTAGTTCCTTTCTCTGCAGTAGAACAAGAGCTCATTCCAGTCAGCTACAAGGAATTGAACTCTGGCTTTCACTGCTTGTCATGGACAAAGGCCTCTTGTGGAATGGTGGAAGTGACCCTACCTCTGAACCAGGAGATCCTAGTTCAAGTCCCACCGGCTCCAGAGGTATGAAATAACATGTCTGAACCAGCTAATTACAACATATTTACGGCCTGGCACAGGATTCTCTTCTCACTGGCTCCTCTCAGTAAAGCTGACTGCTGACCATGGAGTCCTCACCCTGCCTTCTCTCTCTGAAGGGGTCCTGAAATATTAGGAGCCATGATGATGAGCAATGCATCCAGGCAGAATGCTGGAAAAATGCCTGAGGTAACTTCTCTAAACCAAGGTCATTGTTAACTCAAATGTAATAGGCATTCCATGGTCAGGGACTGGGGGCTTTTATTTAATGGACTATGACAACACAGGAAATTACAGTATGGTTTCAGTTCTTCAACCCTAAATGAACCAAAGTAAGCTTGTGCATTTTGGATGAAAGAAATACCTTAGCTTCAGCAAAAAAACAGAATACCTACAAAGACTTCAACTTATAAAAAAACAAACTGGAATCCTTCTCAGAAGCTATGTCTGTCAGCAGATCCTTTTTAAAATGCAAGTGAATTTTATCCATTGGCATGTCAGTCAGGAAGGCTGGTTAAGGCATGCTGCTTTAATGTTGAGACAATTATGGAGCTGCTGCGGGAGGTTGAGCAAAGGGACATCCTCTGTTTACCTGCCATGGAGGAGAGGCACCATAGAGACGGAAGAGTAGCGATAATAAGTAGTCACCTTAATTGGGAAGGCATTACTGGTGATGTCCCACAAGGATTTGTCTTGGTGCCTGCTAGAGAAGCATGTGATGTAGAGAAACCTGGCCAAAATGAGGGGTTAGAAGGCACCAAGAGTCATCTTTCTATCAGTAAAAACTTAAGATATTTACAAGAGTTTTTTAATGTAAATATCATTCACATTGCACGATCACAAGTCTCTTTCCATATGTCATCATTCAGGAGTAGAAATTCTGCAATAACAAAGAACCACAAAACAAAAGTTGCAGATACATGTTGTTGTTGTATAGAATAGGATTTGATAAAATGAGCTTATACTATAATCTTAGACCACAGTTAACAACAGTTATTTACAACTTTTGAGCTGCACTCTAATATAAGACACATACTCATGACCTATGAAAAAAATAAGCATCATGAGTTGTAACTAGATAGGGCTCCCTAGAATAAGTACCTCTCACATGGAATTTATTGATTATATTGGGTGGGATTATTTGATAATCTGATTTCCAAAGAGTCAATGAGGAGCAGTAGACCAGCTTTGCAGCTATTAAACGTTTAGTGGGGCATTAATTGACTAACAGAGAGATGCTCTCTACATTTAGGCTGAACAAAGGAGAACAAAGGAGCACAGTAACAAAGTGTAAAAGTTTTGATAAGCATGGAAAAAGATTATGATTAGTGAAGATATTTATAGGCCCTTTACATTAAAGTCATAGAGTTATACAGCATGGAAACAGACTCTTCAGTTCAACTTGTCCATGCTGACCAGGTTTCCTAAACTGAACTAGTCCCATTGCCAGCGTTTGGCCCATATCCCTCTGAATCTTTCCTGTTCATGTACCTGTCCAAGTATTTTTTAAATGCTGTAACTCTACCTCCATTGACCACCTCCTTTGTTATAGTTCTATCTTCACTGGAGAAGACACAAATAACTTCCCAGAAATGCTGTAGAAGTAAAGACCTACTGACAAGAGTAATTGAAGGAAATTAGTATTATTGAAAAAACATTGCTGGGTCAATTAATATTTCTGAAAGTTAGAAAATCTCCAGCTCCTGATAAATGACATTCCCAGGTACTGGAGGAGGTGGCTGGGAACTATGGTTGGTTGTCATTTCCAAAATTTTGTAGATTCTGCAATTGTTCCAGTAAATTGGGGAACAGTTAAAGAAGGGACAGAGAAACAAGAAATTCAAGATTGGTTAGCCTGACAGTAGCCAGTAGAAATTTGGCCTGTTATAAAGGATTAAATAACATATAGAAAATATCAATGGGATTATATAAAAGAAAAATCAAGCTTGACAAATTGATTTGAATTGTTTGTGGATGTAACCAGAAGAGTTTTTTATTAGTAGGACTAATAGAAGTGCTGAATTTGGGTTTTCAGAAAACTTTTGACAAAATCCCATTTAAAAGGTTAATGTACAAAGATGTAGCACCATAGATTGGTGATAATACACTGGGATGGATTGAAAATTGGATAGCAGACAGGAAACAGAGTTGTAATAAATAGGTCTTTTCCAGAGTGGAAGTTGGTGACTTTCAATGAACCACAGGGTTCATTGCTTGGATCCCAGTTATTCATGATATATATCTCCCCCACCCTTTTAAATAGTGGGTTTATGTTTGCCTATTTGTAGAAAATATTCCAGGATCTGTAGAATTTATCAAGGCGACCACTAATGCATTTAATATTTCCAGGGCCATTTCCTTTAGTTCTCTGGGATCCAGATTCTCAGGTCCGAGTAATTTGTTAGCCTTTAACCTCATTCATTTCTCCAGCAGCATTTTCTTACAATGCCACTCTTTTGTGAGACCCTTAGTTCCCTAACATTTCATGGAGATTATTTGTGCCCTCTTTTGTGAAGGCAAAACCAAAGCATGTGTTCAATTTTTCAACCATTTCTTTGTTCGCCATTATAATTTCCCTGGCATCTGAATGCGAGGGGCTTACATTTGTCTTTATGAATCTTTTTATCTTCACTTTCTTAAAGAAGCTCATGTGGACAGTTTCGGTATTCCCTACAATTTTACCCTCAGATTGAATATTCTCCTCTTGCTGATTTTTTTTGTCCTCTTTGTTAAATTCTAAAATGTTCCCCATCCTTAGACTTGCTGCCTTCTCTAGCAATTTTATATGTCTTCTATTTGGTTTTCATGCCATCCCTTATTTCTTTAGTAAGCCATAGTTGAGCCAGATTTCCTCTTTTATACCCTGCTTCATAGCCTCAAACACCCTTTTATTTATATTTAGGACCCTTGTTTTGGACTTGACTATTTAACTCTCCATCTAAATGAAGAATTCTGTCATATTGTGGTCACTCTTTCTTAAGGGATCCCACACAACAAGGTTGGTAACTAATCCTTTCTTATGACACAGTATCCAGTCAAGAATAGCCTGTTCTCTGGTTGGTTCCTTATCATGCTGGTCTAAAATCCATCTCATACACACTCCAGGAAATCTTCCTCCATACTTTTATTGCGAGCTTGGTTTGTCCAATCTTTATGCAAATTAAAGTCATCCATGATTACATTTGTGTCCTAACTGCATGGATTTCTGAGTTCTTACTTAATGCCTTCCTTCACATCTCCACTGGACAACACACAACAATCTTTTCTGCACCTTCATATTTCCAATCGCCACTTGTACCGATTCCATGTCAGATTTTCCAAGCCAACATCCTTCCTTATTATTGTGTTGATTTTATTCTTTACTAACAACGTTACTCCACCTCCTTTCCCTTTTGGTCTGTCCTTCCTAAACGCTGAACACCCCGGATGTTCACTTCTCATCCTTGAAATCCCTACAGCCATGTATCTATTACTGCAATTATATCATTACCATTTACATGTATTTACACTGTTATATCTACTACATGTATTTATCTACTATATTGTTAATGTCCCACGCATTAAGACACAAAGCCTTTAGACTTGTCTTTTTAACCTTGCTAATCATTTTAGCTTTATTTTGCACTTTTTTGCAACCCATTTGTTTTTCATGTTATTTTTCTTCCTTCCACTTTTGCCTCCATTCTTGTTTCTCTCTCCTCTGTCTGCTGCCTAGGTTCCCATCTGCATTCTAGTTTAACCCTCATCAACAGCTGCAGCAAACAGCTCCATGGTCATTAGTCCCCCTTGAGGGGCACAGATTTAAGGTAATGGGAAAAAGGTTTGTAGGGGCTGTGGGGCAGTTTTGTTTCACTCAGAGGGTAGTGAGAATGTGGAACTCCTAGCCTCTAAGGGGGCTCAAGGCTGAAGCCCTCAAAGCATTTAGGAAGTATTTAGATATGCCCTTGCAATGCAAAAGAATAAAAGGTTTTGGGCAAAATGCTGAAAAATGGGATTAGAATAGTTAGGTGTTTTTTTTTGACAGGTGTAGACTCTGTGGGCTGAAAGGCCTTTTACTGTGCTGTAGACCTCAATGACCCTATGAATCTAGGATAGCTTGAGAGGCTGACGTCCTTATAGCAGGTTCTATATTCCTACGTTCATAGCCTAAGAATCATTGTAACAGCTAATGAGGAACTGTACTGTCTATAGAAGATAGATGTAATGCTAGAAGAGTTGTACTAAGGTCTCCAGCTTTAATAAGTGTTATACACAGTATGGTGGTGCACTGAAGCAGTATCATTAAGGGGAGCCGATAGTATAGTAATCTAGAGCCCAATGCTTTGGGTCCAAGATTTCAAAACCTACTATAAGAACTGGTAGAATTAAAATTTGATTCATAAATTTGGAATGGAAGTCAACTCTCAGTTATAGCAACCATTGCCAATTGTTGGAAAAACCCCAAATGGTTTATTAATGTCACTTAAGAAAGTAAATTTGTCAACTTTACCCATTCTGGTCGACATGTGATTCCAGATCCACAGAAACGGAATTGACTCTCAACTGCCCTCAACTGGATCAAGGTCAACTAAGGATGGCAACAAATACTGTCACTGAGCCAGTAACATGCACATTCCACATGAAAGAAAATATTTTTCAAAAAATAAACTAGAGAGTGAAGGCAGGACATTTAAAAATTCAGCAAAATTTGAAGAGAGAACCTCTAGCAAGAATGGGCAGTGGGATCACCCTGAAGAGAGCTAGCTCAGTGCAGTAAGCCAAGTAGCCTCCTCATAGCCTGTAAATTTGCATAGTCCTCTGCTTCAGTCCCCAAAAGTGTGATTATTACAAGTGGAAGTGAGCCATTATTATGTTCTCTTAGTGACAGGATCTCCTTCACATACCAACGAGAGCACATAATCATTTGTTTCCTGCACAAGATGTCTTTTCTAATACAGCCTGGAATCATTAGTGTATTAGTAGAAATCAATTCTTATTTTCACTACTATTTTTGTAATTACTACTTTTATCAATGTTTCCTCATTTTATTGGAACTGTGAGAAATTCCTGACAGCTATATTACACTGTAGAGCAAGATTGGAAGGTGATGATCTGTCCTTAATGCTCCGATTTTGTACATTCTGTGAATTGTGTCTAAAAAAGCATAGGGATGATATACAGTAACTTCAAAGAATAACATCCAGGAAATCCAGATCAACTATCAGTCTGATTTTACAGCCAATTCTGCAAGTTTTATGGGAGGCATGCAATCCCAGAAGCCTTTGCTATTAATTTGCACCCTGATGAATGTTGCCTGCCAAAGCGAATACCAAAATCCTCTGTTACCCACTCTTTAATCTTATTACTCTTAGACTGACCTCCAACCTCTGCTAAAATGAGGACAAGGATGACTTTGTGTTTCATGGGTCCAACAATTTATGAGCAATTAAAGGCAAAGAGACATGGAGCATCCATCATAGCAGCAGTTGGACTGGCAGCAGAGGTCAGGAGTCTCAGCGATGAAGTGCACACAATATATTTTTATTTCTGCTTGGGCTCTGCAGAGAACAGGTTAGCTGAAAGTTATAGCACATGGACTACAGTTCAGAAAAGCCGCAGTTCATCTTGCAAAAGGATACATGTTTGACCAGATCGGATTTGACAGGAAACAAAACATGGTACTCCTGAGAAAAATACCTGCTACTACCTATTAGTTGCATGTGACTTTAAAATAAGGGGCAAAAAAACATGATTTGCCTTTACCTGGTATTTCTCATCAGGGGAAACAAATCATTGTTTGTTGTTTGTAACAAAGTCATTTAAGTGCAAGTAAAGACCAGCTAAGATAAGTCAATTGCAAGAAATTTCTCCTATCCTTCCCTCCTGCAATGTCCCATCTCCCAAAGACACAATTGTGAGATTTAAACTCAAATTAATCTCTCGCTCCTTTAATTCAACCCAATGTTTTCTAATATTTACATCATAATTTCCATGCAACGAAGTAGCCTTTGTAACCTTAAAATACAAATACATTTTGTTTAAATATTAAGAAAGAACGTATAAACAGTTTTTTACTTTCCATATTATTTCAATAATAAATCTCAGCATAGCATAAAAGGCTGTACAACTATAAGAGTTGTCATGATGATAAATATTTGAAGGGGTTACACTAACCAAATAACATTAAGTTTTGTGTCAGATAGTTAGTGGGCTTTGAATAAAGGATTTGAATTGTGCCTGATCGCATGAGGATTCATAGAATACCACTTGGGTCCTGCTCATCAAATCTTATACTGCAAGAACTTCTATCCTCAAAGTGCATTATTGTGTAATCTGTTCAGGAAACAGTATGTGTCTTACTGAAAATAAACTACTGTCAACACTGAGGCTTAATTAAGCCACAAATCTGGAAGTTGAGCATGTTTCGTGCTTCTCAATATTATTTTGTTAATATTTTCCAACTAAGCATTATTCCATATAATTTTCTGTATGAAATATTAGAAAATATAGTGGCTTGTTTAGGCTTTTGTAGCAGGTGATTATATCATTCTACCAGTTGCATAGCAATATTTTGTCAACCCAATGACTGTGTTGCTGAGCAACTTGGGAGAAAATTGACATCCTGCTACAGATTTGCTCTGAAAGTCCCCCCCAGATAGACCCAAGCTCCTTTTTCACTCTTCCATGCAAGGTAACCCAACTTGCCTGTTTGTATGTTGGGTTAGGAATTCTGATTTGCCCACTTTTATTACGGGATTTGATGCGACATTGAGTTTGGGTTCAAGGCAGACTAGTTGAGGAGCAGGCAAAGTCAAGAACGAACTTCAGTGTTATACTTCCAAGTAACCATTATATATTAATACTAAATATTATTATTTATGACAACTATAGATAAACTAGGCTTTGATCTTCATTTTACATTAGATAAGAATTCATCTATTACCTTTATGTGTTCATGTTCTCTCTCAATCTTTCGAATCTGTTCTAACTCTGACCAACCGTACTACTTATGCTCAGAGATGAGCAGCTTCATGACATCATCGCAAGGTTGCTCCAGAAGCAGTATCCTGAAGCAGTTTTACAATATTTCTGTGAACCAACCCAAGTTGCAGGGCTCCAATTTATCACTGAGGTGAAACTTGATGCTAATTTCATTACAATGGCATCTTGATTTAAGAAGGTTTCAGAAAAAAAGAGAAAATAACATAGGTTTGAGACTACATTCATTTCATCCTCTCCAGTCTCAGACATCTCATACATTCAGTAGTTAAGAAAAGGGTAGTCTTTAAGTCAAAATTCAAAACAGTAAAGACATTACAATCTTTAAGCAACAGTTTTTGCTTCAGATCTTTTCAGGAAAAAAAATCCAATTGTAGACAGCCATTTTTGAAAGCCAAACGAATGTCATCAGTAAAACTGATCCCTGTCCTTCCCATGGGATGGTGTATGTTCTTCAAATGGTTCTTATATTCTTTCAACTTTGAGATCCAATGTAAAGAAGCATTTTTCATTCCTTTCTGGCAGATTTATAATTTGTGCC
Organism: Chiloscyllium plagiosum; assembly: GCF_004010195.1. Lineage (NCBI taxonomy): Eukaryota > Metazoa > Chordata > Chondrichthyes > Orectolobiformes > Hemiscylliidae > Chiloscyllium > Chiloscyllium plagiosum. The sequence continues at coordinate 86,197,271 of NC_057712.1, read as the reverse complement.
ACAATGACAGAAAAAGCAATGGGATAGCTCAGCAAAAGCAAAAGGACTTGAGGCAATTTAAATGCAGTAGACTTACCAATTCCTTTTCCAGCCTGGTCTGATCAATGGCAATTTAAAATTGCCTGACTCAAGTCTACTGGGCCAAAGTTAAACATGTTGATTGATCCTCAATGGCACAAACAGGCTGCTCTGCAATTTAGACCTGAGGCCTGAATGGTGGGTGAAGCAGCAGCAGCAGATTCCTCACCAGATTAACCCTGCTAGGAGTTGGATTGTTGACTAGCAGAAATCCTTTTAGAACTTAAAATTCTGTTTAACCTGAAACAGTACCTATATCTTATCAGTCTCAGGGTGGGATATTTCAAAGTGGTGTTGAGAAATCAAGTGGAAATTTGCACACGATGGAGGAGAGGTTCAAGGGAACAAGCTACATCTTTTTAACATGTAGACATTCATTTCACAAACGAAGTCTTCGGCCCATTCTATTAATCTCTATTGTTAGAAAGTTCATCTAATTACCAATGCTTCTGATCATCCCCCCGGTGATAACACTTTATCTTCTTTCTGCTTGCTGGGTGCTTACTCGTGGTCTTCTCACTTGAAATGATCCAAGTGGGTCACATCATTGATACTGCAGCATCATTTAGCAAATTAATATTTCAGTACAAACCCTGAGACAGCATTATCTAGTCAGTCTGGTTCATCCAGACTGGGAAGTGGTAAGAAATGGAAGATACCAAAATCTGTCGAAGGAGGATCTTTTCTAAGATTGGATAATATGAACATGGGAACGTAGGTCAGGAATGCGGCATTCAGGCCTGGGATTCTTCTCGGTGACTCCGCTAGATCAAAGTCGCAGTGGCTACCTGGAGACTCCAGCTCATTGCTTGCTCTTCCCCATCCAATATGTGCCATCTTTCTGCACCATCATGTCACACATACAGTCTCGTTCTAGTATGCCCTGATCTGTGATTTCCTAGATTCTGGCCTCAGGGAGGTGACATACCATTTTGAAGTTGTGTCTACAGCTCCAAGACTGCCTGTCCTCTCCTCCTGTATAGCTGGGCCAGCTGTGGTACAGCTGACTTGGCTTTGACTGCACTCTTTTGAGAAACCATCACACTGACCTGCGCTGGAAATGTAAAACTGCTTTCTAAGCAAAATTATCTCAGGGCATTCATGCAATACCTGCCTGATTCTCTGGTTAAGGGACTTAATTAGACAAAATAATTGAATCTTTACCTTACATCTGGCCACTTCCCACTTGACCTCAGAGTGCAACAAAAACTGAAAAAGTCTTTCAACTGTTACTTCTTAATGTCTCATTTGCATGAGTCCAAGAATTGACTTAACTTTCTGAAAGTAAGCTCTGAACAAGGATTAAAATAGCTGATTCTCCATTGCCAATCTACCAATATCTTGGAAATAGGTTTGTTTTGAAATCACTTCTTGTTATTGGCCCTGTCAAATTACTGGGAAGGAAGCAAACAGTACTGCACTGAGTCCTGAATGTCTTATCCTATTGGACCTAATGTAAGTATAACATAAACAGCATTATTAATTAACTGGAAATTGTTAAATTAATTTAGTGTATTCATAGAATCCCCACAGTGCAGATAGAGGCCATTTGGCTCATCGAGACTTCTCCGATCTGCTGAAAAGCACGCCACCCGGACAGACCCACCAGATACTTGCAACCCATTCTGAAGTTCCCACCTGTGTCAGTGCTGTGTCCACAATCTGGAGGATGATGCAGCAAAGTCACAAGAAACTTAATGATCTTCTGCTCTCTACGGCAGTAAGTGCCTCCATTTTCTCTCTGCTACATTATCCTCACTTTAACTCTGCTACTGCGCCATTAAGGCTCATGTTCTACCACTGTCACTATTGCATGCAGCATCTTCATTCAGTGGCTCTCAAACCTCTCCCACCTCTCCTACATCTGTACCAACACTAATCTGCCTATTACTTCCATCTCACTCAATCCCTCCTTTTATCTCATTGGATGTGAAAATAGGCTACAACAGGGCCAGAAAGGCCAACAGGGTGCTGTGGTGACTGACATTAAACTCCTTACCCCACTATGAGGAAAAAAATCCTTGATATCATTTCAGAAGATGATTTATATGGGATTTAACCATCTAGCTTCTCACTAGTAACTGGGACAATAGTGATCTAGATATAATTGAGGTGAGATTAGCTAATAATAAGATGGAAATGTTGGAAGTAAGCTCCTCACCTAAAGGGGAAAATTGAACCATTTTATTCTTGCCATCATGAAACTCATTTTCCCAAGCTTGCCTTATTTTCCCAAATTTTTCACCTTGCCATTGCACTATTCACACATTGGAAAAGTTCTGTCCTAAAGATCTTTGCATTTTGACAAGTGTCATGATACCATCATTGCTGTCTTTTGCTGATTTTCAGGACAACTGCAAGCAGTGCAAAGAGAATTTTGCCACATCTCTGGACAGTATGTTAGAATTTGTAAAAATTATTTGATCATTTTCATGCAACTCAGGAGCTAACTAACATATAAAAACTCAAAGAAGTGCAAATGTTGTAAATCTACCTATCTTTTTATCTATCTAATAACAACATTTGGATATTCATTTGGGCTCTCTTTCTACAAACTTGGAATAATGTAAAGCTCATAATTAACAAAGATTCTAAGTTGACATTAGTCCCAAGCAGGTAGCTAAACTTGAACCGTTTTATTCAGAATAAATAAACATGTGAGGATATGTGAGCTGAACCACACACATTAAGAAGGGTTGACCCCTAGTCTTGGCCTACTTAGCAAGAAGTGCATGTTTGAATATGAGTGAAAGACAAGATTGTGTTTGACATTAATTTGCCTTGTACGTATCACACTCACAGTGAAGACTTACATGTGAATATTAATAGTCCTTAAGGAAAGGTATTAGAGGTGTCCTTGGAACTAATGTTCCGAAAGAAATCAAAATCTTTAGGAGAGAAGATAATTTGTGAGAAAAATGTTTTGTCCAAACTAAATCTTTCTCTAGTGATAAACGTGCATTAGATATGACACAGCCAAAGATATGCATCTTTTCATGGAATGGTTCTCCTCAACACTTGAAAATATATCCCATAATAATTTTTATGCTTTCGTCGTAGGAATTATCTGCAACAGTTAAACTGGTAATCCAAGAGGGAGGGTGGGAAACATTTCTGGCTGTAACAGGCTGCTCCTTTTTTGAGGTATTTTAGGTGTTGGAGGTGATTTCCTTAAATTCCAGGAGCAGCAATTACTGTTTAATATGCTGTTACCTTGTTTTGGAACCTTGGAGAAAAACAAAGTCAATATGACACTTTTAAAAGGGAGAGGGACATACAAAAGCAGCACATGGTCAGTGCGAGAGAGAGAGAGAGGGAGAGAGAAAGAAACCCACACTGCTAACTAGCACAGGAGTGAACCTGCACAATTACTGCATTTGCTGTTTGAATTCATGTATCGCTTGGACATCGGAGTACATTTGGGAAAATTAAAAAACAGTGAAATTCACAACTAATCTCGGAGGAACCTGTTTAGGAGAGGTCAAAACACAGAAACAGATAAGTGAATAGTTTTAAGTGTGGCCTTACTGAAAGTCTGCAGCAGTGAGTAGAGTGGGTTCTTTCTGATTATATGTTTTATTGAGATATGTTTCCTGATTAAACTTCAAAATATAAGCCACAAGTATTAAGTTAGCCTGGAGAAGTGTTTTGTAGAGGAATAAGACAGTGCTATTTTCTGGGTCTAAGATTGAAAGAAGCAAAGATGGTCTTTAGTAGAGTGATATGCTCTTCTTGTCGGATGTGGGAGTTTAGGGAGAGTTTACGTGTTACTGAGGATTATATCTATAATAAATGCCATTGGTTGTGTATCCTATCAGATCGAATGGATAGGTTGGAGAGACAGAGGCAATGAGGAATTCACAAGAACAAGGGGGCGTGATGGATGGCAGCTATAGGAAGGGGGAAAAGTCACAGATACAGTCAGGTAGATGGGTTAACTCCAGTAAAGGCAGGAGGGGTAGGTAGGTAGTGCAGGAGTCTTCGGTGGCTATCCCCATTTCAAACAAGTATGCTGTTTTGGAAAATGTAGAGGCGATAGACTCTTAGGGGAATGTAGCACGAACAGCCAAGTTTCTGGTATCGAGACTGGCTCTAATGCAATGAGGTGTACATCAGGTTCCAAGAGATCAATTGTGTTAGGGGACTGTCTAGTCTGAGGCATAGACAGACATTTCTGTGGCCAGCAGCGAAAAATCAGAATGGTGTGTTGCCTCCGTGGTGCCAGGATCAAGGAGGCAGAGGGTGCAGAATGTTCTCAAGGGGAAGAGGGACAAGCAAGAGGTAATTGTACACATTAGAACCAATGCCATAGGAAGGGAAAAGGATGAGATACTGAAGGGAGAACATAAAGAGTTAGGCAGGAATTTAAAATGGAGGTCCTTGAGAGTAGAAATATCTGGATTACTCCTAGTGCTCCTTGTGCTATGAGCTAGTGAGGGTAGGAATAGGAGGATAGAGCAGATTAATGCATGGCTGAGGAGCTGGTGTATGGGAAAAGGATTCACCTTTTTTAAGATCATTGGAATGTCTTCTGGGGTAGTGGTGACCTGTACAAGAAGGACAGATTGCACCTGAATTGAAAGGGGACTAATATACTGGCAGGGAGATTTGCTAGAGTTGCTCAGGAGGATTTAAACTAGTAAGGTTGGGGTATGGGGCGGATAGTGGGACCCAGGGAGACAGTGAGGAAAAAGATCAATCTGATACTCATACAGTTGAGAACAAAGGTGAGTCAAACAGTCAGGGCAAGCAGGGACAAAGCAGATAACAAGGTAAGACAGATAAATTAAACTTCATTTATTTCAATGCAACAGGCCTAACAGGGAAGGCAGATGAACTCAGGGCATGGTTAGGAACATGGGACTGGGATATCATAGCAATTAAAGAAACATGGCTCAGGGATGGGCAGGACTGGCAGCTTAATGTTCCAGGATACAAATGCTATAGGAAGGACAGAAAGGGAGGCAAGAGGGGAGGGGGAATGGTGATTTTCATATGGGACAGCGTTACAGCTGTACCGAGGGAGGATATTCCTGGAAATTCATCAAAGGAAGATATTCGAGTTGAACTGAGAAATAAGAAAGGGGTGATCACCTTATTGGGATTGTATTATACACCCCCTAACAGTCAGAGGGAAATTGAAAAACAAATTTGTAAGGAGATCTCAGTTATCTGTAAGAATAATAGGATGGTAATTTTAACTTTCCAAACATGGACTGGGACTTCCTAGTGTTAAGTGTTTAGATGGAGAGGAATTTGTTAAGTATGTACAAGAAAATTTTCTGATTCAGTATATGGATGCACCTATTAGCGAAGGTGTAAAACTTGACCTACGCTTGGGAAATAAGGTAGGGCAAGTGACTGAGGTGTCAGTGGGGGAGCACTTTGGGGGCAGTGACCATAATTCTATTAGTTTTAAAATAGTAATGGAAAAGGATAGACCAGATCTAAAGCTTGAAGTTCTAAATTGGAGGAAAAGGTTCAGAAAAGATTTACAAGGATGTTGCCAGGTTTGAAGGATTTGAGCTATAGGGAGAGGCTGAACAGGCTGGGGCTCTTTCCCCTGGAGTGTCGGAGGCTGAGGGGTGACCTCATAGAGGTTTACAAAACTATGAGGGGCATGGATAGGGTAAATAGACAAAGTCTTTTCCATGGGGTTGGGGAGTCCAGAACTAGAGGGCATAGGTTTAGGGTGAGAGGGGAAAGATATAAAAGAGACCTACAGGACAACTTTTTCACATAGAGGGTGGTACAAGTAAGGAATGAGCTGCCAGAGGAAGTGGTGGAGGCTGGTACAATTGCAACATTTAAGAGGCATTTGGATGGGTATATGATTAGGAAGGGTTTGGAGGGATATGGGCCGGGTGCTGGCAGGTGGGACTAGATTAGGTTGAAATATCTGGTCAGGATGGACAGGTTGAACCGAAGGGTCTGTTTCCATGCTGTACATCTCTAGGAGTCTTTGACTCCATAACTTTTAAAAGCTGATTGGGGGTAGATGTTCGCAGGTAAAAGGATGGCTAGAAAATAGGAAGCCTTCAGAAATGAGATAACAAGAGTCCACAGCAAGTATATTCCTGTTAGGTTGAAAGGAAAGGTAGGTGTAGGGAATGCTGGATGACTAAAGAAGTTGAGGGTTTGTTTAAGAAAAAGAAGGAAGCATATGTTAGGTATACACAGGATAGATCGAGTGAATCCTTAGAAGAGTATAAAGGCAGTAGGAGTATACTTAAGAGGGAAATCAGGAGGGCAAAAAGAGGACATGAGATAGCTTTGGCAAATAAAGTTAAGGAGAATGAAAAGGATTTTTACAAATATATTAAGGGCAAAAGGGTAACTAGGGAGAGAATAGAGCCCCTCAAAGTTCAGCAAGGTAGCCCTTTGTGTGGAGCTGCAGGAGATGGGGGAGATACTAAACGAGAATTTTGCATCAGTATTTACTGTGGAAGAGGACATGGAAGGTATAGGACATAGGGAAATAGATGGTGACATTTTGAAAAATGTCCAATGTCCAGAGGAAGTACTGCATGTCTTGAAATGCATAAAAGTGGACAAACCCCCAGGACCGATGAGGTGTACCTTAGAACTCTGTGGGAAGCTAGGGAAGTCATTGCAGGTTCCCATGCTGAGATACAGGTGAGGTGCCAGAAGACTGGAGGTTGGCTAACGTGGTGCCACTGTTTAAGAAATGTGGTAAGAACAAGCCAGGGAACTATAGACCAGTAAGTCTGATGTCAGTGGTGGGCAAGATGTTGGAGGGAATCCTGAGGGACAGGATTTACATGTACTTGGAAGGCAAGAACTGATTAGGGATAGTCAACGTGGCTTTGTGTGTGGGAAATCGTGTCTCTCAAACGTGATTGAGTTTTCTTTTAAGACGTAACAAACAGAATTGATGAGAGCAGAGCATTGAATGTGAATACATGAACTTCAGTAAGGCATTTGACAAGGTTACACATGGCAGACTGGTTAGCAAGGTTAGATCTCATGGAATACAGGGAGAAATAGCCATTTGGATACAGAACTGGCTCAAAGGTAGAAGACAGAGATTGGTGGTGTAGACTGGCGGCCTGTGACCAGTGGAGGGCCACAAGGATCGGTGCTGGGTCCTCTACTTTTTGCCATTTATAAAAATGCTTTGGATTTGAGCATAAGAGGTATAGTTAGTAAGTTTGCAGATGACGCCAAAATGGAAGGTGTAGTGGACAGCGAAGACGGTTACCTCAGATTACTACAGGATCTTGATCAGATGGGCCAATGGGCCGACGAGTGGCAGATGGAGTTTAATTTAGATAAATGTGAGCTGCTGCATTTTGGGAAAGCAAATCTTAGCAGGACTTATGAACTTAATGGTAAGGTCCTAGGGAGTGTAGCTGAACAAAGAGACCTTGAAGTGCAGGTTCATAGCTCCTTAAAAATAGAGTCTCAGGTGCATAGGATAGTGAAGAAGGCGTTTGGTATGCTCTCCTTTATTGGTCAGAGTATTGAGTACAGGAGTTGAAGGTCATGTTACAGCCAACAGGAAATTGGTTAGGCCACATTTGGAATGTTGCATGCAATTCTGGTCTCCTTCTTCTCGGAAGGATGTTGTGAAACTTGAAAGGGTTCAGAAAAGATTTACAAGGATGTTGCCAGGGTTGGAGGATTTGAGCTGTAGGGAAAGGTTGAATAGGCTGGGTCTGTTTTCTCCAGAGCATTGGAGGCTGGGAGTGACCTAATAGAAGTTCATAAAATCATGAGAGTCATGGATAGGGTAAATAGACAAAGTCTTTTCCCTGGGATGGGGGAGTCCAGAACTAGAGGGCATAGGTTTAGGATGAGAGGGGAAAGATATAAAAGAGACCTAAGGGACAACTTTTTCACGCAGAGGGTGGTACATGTATGGAATGAGCTGCCAGATGAAGTGGTGGAGGCTGGTACAATTGCAACATTTAAAAGGCATCTGGATGGGTACATGAATAGGAAGGGTTTGGAGGGATATGGGATGGGTGCTGGCAGGTGGGACTAGATGTGGGATATCTGGTCAGCATGGACGAGTTGGACTAAAGGGTCTGTTTCCATGCTGTACATCTCTATGACTCTATAACTGTCACATGAGCTATCTTAATTTACAAGCATGTGATCTTTGAAAGTTTCAAGAAATCCATCTGCCAAGATTTAAATCATCATATTGGCTGAAAACTTAACTTTCTCTAATAATGAATGGTAAAAGCACTAAAATAGGAATAGAGGAGGCAACCAGGTGGTGTAGTGGGTGGAGGTGCCACCTACTGTACCACAGATTGGTAAAATACTGACTAGCATTTGTAGTTTCACAGATGGTGAATCCTGGTCTCAGACATGCTGTCAAAGCACAGGATGAGTTCTTCTTCATGTCGAGTGAACTACTGAGCAATGAGACAATGGAATGACAAAGTCCTGAGGTCAGGATGATCCTGTACCCTTTCATTTGGTAAATAGAACATGGCATATATTAATGAAGAATTTTGACATAAGCGAACAGGTCATCCATTCATCTGAACAATTGTGTTTGGCATAGGAGGACAGAAGGAAGGGGAATATTACTTTAAAATATGTTAATAATGTGTAAATAAAATATAAACAGATTATCTAGCAGGATATAAAGCTGAAAACTTTGCAATTGCTTGCATATCTGAGTCTCTGTCCTTCAAAAGTAATTCATCATGTGAAGTGCTTGAGATCTTTCGATGTGAAAAGGTGTGACATGAATAAAAATTAATAAAATTATGAATAAATACTTTCCCTCAATGAGCATGTTTGTTTATTAATTTGCACCGCATGACAACAAAAAAGCTAATGCGAGGAAACTATAATATTGATTGTGGAGAAAATTCCAATTAAAAAGATCAGTTGAATAAAAGCAATAGAATACTGGCTAAATATTCAAATGGAGGGATCCATGTTCAATTCCCTTAGTCAAGATATTTGCAAAACAACTTGCCCAGAGACATTATTTCACATATCTGGAGTAACTGGGACTTGAACGCAGGTGGCTCGGGGTAAGGATGCTACCATTGCACCATAGGAGTCCTACTCCCTTGAGTCAATTCAACACCTCTTAAATTTCCATTAACTTACAGTAAATAATTTTAACCGTATTAGCTTGGACATAAACTCCCAAAACAAGTTTTCCCTCCCTATCTTCATTTCTGTGGAAGGTAGTTAATGAGTTCTGCATATTTACTAGCTGAGTAATGAAAGTATTTTCAATGATTAACAATGCCCATCAGAATATGGCAAGGATGAAAGAGTGCACCTTGCCCCTTTGGATATAGTGGGGATGGTGGGCGGAAGGAAACTGGTGCTAATTGGTTAGTAATGGAACCAAATTCAAAATGATAGATGCAGCACAATCATAAGATGATAAGCAGCGTAAGTAAAAATGCCCAGGTATTAAAAGCCAGTCAAACTCCACATTTCCCTTGGATTTATTTTCGATAAAATATTAATCATGTTATGCAAATTCATGCTGTTCTACTTCGCATCACTTTGTGTAGCATGTGACGACAGAATGGCACCTATTGAAAGAGCACCCAGCTAGAGTTGGCATGTAAAACAGAGAATGGGGCTTGAAGATTAAAGTAGGTGCAACAAAAAATAAACTTCTGCTCAATCTTATTGTGGTTGCAGAGCTTAATAAGTTTAAAGGAATCCTTCTTGCCATTGTTTTCTTCTATTACAGTGAGATGTGACCATGGAACACTGAGTATTCTGTTTAAAAATTAGAGTCAAGGCAGTTTCAGTGATATAATTGGCTAAAATGTAATGCAAAGCTACCTACATTCAGCTATAGTGTCATTTTCAGATTCTTTACTGTCTTTTCAGAGTTGGTTATGTAGATATTCCATTCTGTTGCTGCTGATTCTCACATTGAGAACAGTTTAAATGATTAAACATGTCAAGCACACTTTAATCACGATGTATTAGTATAACATCAGTCTACGTCAGTATAAATTTTAAATAGAATGTAATCTGTTGAAAAAAAAGGATACCAAAGTACACATACATCATGAATGCTTTCCCACACCAGTGATTATGTTAGTGTTAAGCTTTGCCATGTGCTGAATTCCTCGAGAGAGGAAATAATAGATCAAAAACAAAATAGAAGAAATTTTTGGCAAAATTAGGGCTACATGTTTCTTATATGGCAGAAGGTGGCCTTTTTATCTTTTAGGTCACTGACGTTTGGAACATGGAGCTAGCCCTCTTGCTGCGCCAGTGGAACCAGTTGGATTTGGAGGTCTTATCAGAATGGCTCTGGCAAGCTGGTATGGATGTGCCACTTGGCCAGTGATGAATTCTGCTCAGTGGGGTGTGAAAGAAACAGTAGAGAGCTAAGTCCAGAAAGGGGGAAGTTGGCAGGAGGTGATCTCAGTGGTCTCAGGCCTGCTTCTCCTGACTGCACAAGAATAACATTTTTAAAAATGATTTCAGCTGTTGTTTTGAAATTACTGTCGATGACATGTAATCTTATAGTGCACCATAAAATTATAATCAGGCTTCAATGTAAATCATAGGACTCCAATTTGGCTATTTCAGAGGCCTACAAACATACACTAAGAGTTCCAACCTAAATATGACACCATTTTTAGGTAATTGCTGCTCCTCAGATGCCAATCAGTCTAACTTCAAATGAGGTCTATGTTTAATTCAGAAAGCAAAGGGACCCGTTGAATTCTGTAGACAGCTCTCAAAAAACAATATGCAATATGCTTCAGCAGAGATGGTCAGATCCTGTGTTAGAAGAATGAAATTTCTGAAACGTACAGACTGAGGTACAGAAAGAAACAAACCTTGAGATATTAATTCAGTGTACATGGGTTTTAAAATTTAAAAAGTTATTTCCTTCAAAGTTCACATTCTGAAGAAATTAAATCAACATCTCAAACTTGTAAGCAGATCCAGGCAATAAACAGAACAAATGGCGATTTATTTTGGAGGGATTTACATTAGATATAGTTGATCTTCCCACCAGTGCTGAGAATCCAGAAACACTTTCACTTTATGTAGGTCTGGCAACTTCAAATAAATTATGAGTGGCATGTATTTGAACCAATAAAAGTAGCACCATATTTTATGTGCAGTAAATTTAATTCCAGATTGCACTTCACCCTGCCAGTACGACATATTTATTGCCAGTGAAAGATGAAAGCGCTTAGAGTTGGCTGTGAGCGTCAGCAGTTCTAGTGGGCACTAGGAAAATGAAGACTTTTGACAGATTGGTGGCTGAGACCTTGAAATTAAATGCCAGATCTCATTTTCAGCCCAAAAGAACTGTATGCAATGTCAGGGTCAGAGTTTCCTGCACTGAGGAAGTCAGCTGCCGAAAAGTAGCATTTCAAAGTGGTATCCTGAAGGAGCTAAAATAAACAGTTTGGACACTCTGCCTGGAATATTTAAAGGTCTAAATCATAATTGGTTATGTTTCCTTTTTGTCACAACTTTTCTATTGCTTGGCTCTGTTTATTTTTATGAGTGTTTATTAACATCCCCTTACACAAGTCTACTTGAGTCACAAATGTGAATTTCTGTACCACACGGTTAAGAGCTAAAACAAGTCTGACTTTTAAATAACCTGATAATCTACCCATTTAGCTCATCTATTTGAACAATCAATTGGCCACCACCCATTTGTAAATCCATGGATACCCTCCTCCTCTGTCTGTGCATTTCACCATAGAACCAAAGGGTCAGGCGGCCTGAGCAACAGATTTGACTCAGTCACTAGGCTGCCTCACATCCAAAGCACCATTGTCTGTTCACATGTAGTGCACAGAGGTCCATGGTATCATCCAGCCTGGTCCCTGAACAAGAAGGGATTTCATTCCCTCAGTGTCCAGCTTGGTGGAGACCAAAAACAACAATTCCTGCAAGTGTACACTAGCAGTCTAGGGAGCTGTCACAATGTTTACACTCTACACAACTTTCAGGTTCCTCAAATGATCTGTCCCCCTCCATCGTCTCCACAGCTGCCTCATGGCTGACAAGCATTACCCCTGGAAGGATTGGCTAGTGGGCCCAGAGCGAAATCCTTAGACTGATACTAAGCAGCATTACAATGCAGCATATTCATTCCCTTGGGCTATCTCTGAAGAGACACTTCTGCTACCTGGGCTGACTGGGGAGAATACTCCAATATTCACTGACCATGTCTCGGGGATAGTGATTGTTCTATCCTGTGCAAGGTAGTCTTATAAAGGGGTGACAACTTAGCAGAGGGACAGATGGACCAGTCACATCTCCTCAAATGAGGGGCACAACAGACATGCTGAGGGAGCCAATGTTGATCCTGCTGCTGAACAAGTCAGAGCAGTAGTGTAATAAAAACAGAGAATACTGGAGAAACTCAGCACGGCTGGTAGTATCTGTGGAGAGAGAAACAGAACTAATGTGTTGCATCTGCTAGGACTCTTCTCCAGAAGACTGAACAAATGCATCCATGGCCTGAATATTGAGTGAAGGTCACTGTGTGTATGGAACATCTGAGGAGTTAAGGTTCCGAATAAATAGTGCTTCTGTTTCAATGAAGTGATGGAGTGATGTAGAGCATAATTAAGCAGATGTGTGTGACTGAGATATCTCTGAGCTCTTCTGATTGAAGCCATCTTTGGTGCTGTGTCCTTGTCCCATGTGAACTTTTGGTGCAAATGAATCAGATATATATGTTCTCTTGGTTGTGAAGAAAATTAGTGACCTGATGGTGTATGATTATTGTAGCTCGTTTTATACTCAATTTTGGCAGATATGTGAAAGATAGTATGACTGTGGTCAGATCGTGCAACATTGGTAGCATAATTAATTGAGATGCATTTAATGCACATGCGAGATCTAATAGAGATATTTAGTATTCAGTCTTGTATGTCCAAGCAATATTCCTTCTAAGCTGTGCTTCTGTGTGTACATGAAGTTCCCCTGAAGATCTGTACATGGAGATTGGTGTGCCAACACCATTCACAGCATTAACTTCCAGTTCCAGAAGTTGCTGTTCGGCAGAGACTGTGGAGGTCCACATAGTGGAAACAAAAGTGAGCAGGAACATTTTGTGCATGACACCTGCAGTGGTAAGTGTATGCTTCCTGTCCCAATGGTTTAGAGTTTGCATCGAGTAGATAGTGGCACCTGGTCTTAGCAGAGCACAACCAATCTCTCATCCACTTGCAGCACTGGTGCCAGGTTCTTTTGAGCTGCTCGAGGACCACTGCCCGACACAATGATCTCAGTCCAGGCTGTCTTTGTCAGTCAGGATAGCCTCTTGCTACCATCCCTTCGATCCAGGACATCCCTTGTCGCCGGAGCAGTGAACCTCAGGGAGGCATTGCTGAAGCGTGGAGTCATTTTTTGCCTGGTTTCAGACATCTCCAAGAGTGGATGGGGCCACCTACAGAAGGTGAGTGATGTTACCTGATTGCAGAGAGTGAAGTGCCTGTCCATGTGCCTTTTAAAGATGGTACCCAGAGGCTGGAGCACAGAAGCTCTCAGAGGAGATTAGGACCTCCCCCTCACCAGCTCATCAGATTTGGGATTCTACTCTTGAGTCTCTTGGCAATGAGCTGAGAAGGACATAGTCAGAAGACCACTTGACTCACACCTGAGCAGCAGCACCTCCTATATTTTAGGCCTTTCGCCACACTCAGTCTCTAAAACAAAACAATATTCTATCCAGCATCACTATTGGAAAACAGTTTTCAAATTGATATCTTAAAAATAACGATGCCTTAAGGCTACAGAACAGTTAACAAAATAAATTATCTGGTTAACCCAAGATAATTTCCTCCAATCCGGGTGAAGCCACATGACAAACATTGGCTTTTGCATAACAATTTCCTTTGCAGTGAACTAAATGTCACATATTTATCAATACCATATGCTTTAGCAAGGAAGTTGTGAAGAGGGACTAGAGATTTATTTGTTGTCTTGGATTAAGCAAAACAAAAGGAAAGTTGGCATCTATCCCAGTTTCCTGCTGTGCAAACTCTGTGTGATAAGTAGCCCTCTCACCAATAAATACAGAATAATGGATGGTTCAGAATGATGTGGCTGTAGTTCACTCGGGAAGTCCAGAAAGCACTGAAAATCTCAGATCTCAGGCTGAGAGGTGTAAACCCCAGGATTAAACGGCAATCGTGCATCCCAATTGAACTTAAATCATCTTAATCATCATTGAACCTGGATCTTAACATTAAATAAACATTTATAAAATATGCCCTCAACAGCCTGGTGAGATATTGGGCTACAACTACAGTGTTATGCAGCAAAGCAGATCATGACTCCCCTGGGTCTATCTCAGAATATCTGATTATATATGTTAAGGCACTGGATATAACACAATGGACCTCAGTAACTGCAGACTGAAGAAAAGATAAAGATAATATAAAAATTTCAGCTCCTGATTATGTTTCAGGAATATATATATACATATATATAAAATAGATATTTTCGTGACCTGATGGTGTTTTAGCTGCAGATTTTTGTCGCTCCTTTTATGCTTTACCCTTGGCAAATATGTGAAAGACAGTGCCACTGTGGCCAGATAGTGCAATATTGGTAACTCTAACTGAGACACATTGAGTGCACATCAGGAACCTGATGGAGATATTTCATATTTAGTGTTGCATGTGCAAGCAATGTTCCCTCATGGGTTCTGGGTGTCTCTGGCCGGCCAGCATTAATTGCCTGTCTTTAGTTGCCCTTGAGGAAGTGGTGGTGAGCTGCCTTCTTCAACCTCAGCAATCTATGTGCTGTAGATAGACCCACACTATTAGGGAGGGACTTTCAGGATTTCCACCCAGCGACAGTAAGGGAATGGCATTGTGGCTTGGAGAGGAACTCACAGGTAATAGTCTTCTAATGTATGCTACCCAGCTCCTTTTAGATGATTGTTGTTGGGAAAATCACCAGCCTTGGAGTCAGAGTTGGGGTTCAATGATAGAGTTTATTGTACAAGGAAATACTGGAGCTCTGGGGAGGGAAAGACACCAATAGCCCAGTGGTCAGCTGTGATCCTTCTCTCAACCCAGAGCACATGTCAAGATATTTTTATACATTTTGTAATATAATAGGTCAGTGATGAGGTTATCGTCTTTGTAACGTAGTTTGTTTATTGTAAACATTGCAGAATTGTTGATAGTTTCAGTGTAGTCACTGTCAGTTTCAGCGCGGACATTGTCAATTTCAGCGTCTGTGCGGAAATCCATTACTGTAGTAATGGTCGCTAATCGCTCTTTCTGAGAAGGACGATTACTGCAGCCCTGGCTATTAGCACTTTGTATTGAGTTTGTTATCAAGGTGTTGGCTGGACTTAGACACTTTGGTGGGCAATGTACGCTATTCATGTGTATTCTCTCCCCCACCCACTTTAAGCTAATCAACGAGGTTGTAAGTGCACTGTGCTGGCATTCTGCTGGCCCCAGGCAGTATCGGTATTTCTCTGCTGTCTCTCTCCATATTGGCAGCCATCTTGTGGGCCAGCATATGGTTCAGCGGCCATCTTGTGTGCCTGTGTGCTAGTGTCACCCTGCCCCGTGCCATCCCCCACTTCACTCCCCCATTTGTGGTCAAGGAGGCAACTTCGGAGATCTCCCTCAGACCACCCAATTTACATGCAGAGGTAGGTCATCTCCAGGAATTCCTCCTCCCGAGGGGCATCATGGAGTGCCAATTTCGTTGGGGGCTCTTCCGTGGTGACACTCACTACTGGCACAGTTCTAGTCAGTAGCACCTTACAACAGAGCTTTAAACACCCAAGGCCGCACAGAATACCAGCATGAGTGCAATGAGGAGAAATAGCCCGTGTGCCAAATAGGGTCCCGAAGATTTCCCTAGCAACTAATTTAGCCAGCTGACTGTAATTGTGGCTCCCTGCCGAAAATTATCTAGCTGGTCTCGGATATTCTTGATGACTTCTGTAATGTTATAAGAGCTATCAATAACACAGGTGATACAATTATCACCAATAATTGTACAAACTACCCCTTGCTGTGCTAATTGATAATGCACTGTGTAACGAGTCTGCTGTGTGTAGAGTTGAGCTCAGTCAACTCTGTATTAATTGTTTCCACAGCTTTGAGGTATTGTTGCCTAAGATAGGCAGGCCATTTATTGCCTAAGTCAGGCCACATACAATGTAATTTTGGTTTTTAGCACTGATGAACCCACAAAGATAGGATTCCCAAGAATCCATATCCCAATGATGACCCCAAAGTGGTGAGGATCTGCCAGTCAGCACAGAACTCCTGGCTGATGGAGCGGGTCACTATCCTTCTCCAGCCATGTCCCCCACTGGGGCATGGTACAGTAAGGGATGCAGTTGTCCCTACTGCGAACAGGTTTGGGAGGTCTAGAGTGTCTGTCACTTAAGTCCCCTTAAATTAAAAAAATAAATCCCTTCATCAATCGGTAACATACATTGTCCTGTTCTTCTGTCTGCCTGTCCACCCATGTGCTCTTGATCCCCTGGGTGTTCACCCCAGCTGGTACATATTGAATGGGTGTGTCCATGTGGCAGAGCTGACATGGGTGCCATTGCACTGACCATATATGAATTGTCTGCCCGCAGTCACATTCAAGCATGCCTGCTCGCTGCAGATGCAGGTAAACTGTCCCCTAGATGCTCTCCAACGCTGTGAAACAGAGTGGGTAATTACTGGTTTTTAACTGGGTCTTCCCTTCCTGAGGCTGGGGTATCTGGCCCCATGAGCCAGTCGTCCTGCACACATCTACCCTGGAGTCCCCATTTATATTTCTCTATCTGCCCCTTACACGGCACTCCCAAGGTGTCTACTATATACAGGTCGCGAGGGGTCCACACCGGGGTAGCCACAAATAAGGATTCTACTGATTGCGCCAGTGAGTAGTAGACAGTTCGGTTCCCATGCAAGCTTGGGTGGGTTTTATAGAAGAGGTTATCTTCAAATTCTGACATGCTCCTGATTGTCGCGACACTTAAACACAGTAAAACACGTACAGGTATATATATTTTGCAGTTAAAATAAAGTTAGCAGTTAAAGTCTTTGTTTTCATCAGGAGGTGTAGTCACACTTCTGTGTGGTTTGTTCTGTTGTGTTTTCAGTACACCCCCCGGGATGACGGCCTTGTCCGCCATTCCTTTCTGCACCTGGGGAATGGGCAATGACATTAGTTTGGTCACAGAGTCTTTAAACGGTTTGAGTTGGTCCAGTGGTTCCATGTGCCTTTTCCTTTAATATCTACACAGGCACAATGTCCCTACTTATTACCACGTCGTATGGCCCTTTCCATTTTGGGGCAAAGTCTGGTTTGTGGGGTAAGGCTCACACTAGGACGTGGCTTCCTACTGCTGGGACCTCAGGGGAGAATTCGAATTCCCCTGCTTTGTCCTTTTTGTCCTGTTTATCAATTACAGATTTCTACATCCCTTTCAATTGGACATTTAATTTTATCACATACCGCTGAATGTTGTCTTTTAGTGGAACCACATCAGTGCCACCTGCGATTATTGTCTCTCATTGCTCGCTCTGTCATTTATTGATATGGTGTTAGCCCAGTTGTCTGATTCGTGGTAGCTCTTAATCTTATTAGTCTGGCTGGCAGCACTTCAGTCCATGTTCTGCCTGAGGTCTGCATAGCCTTAGCTAAAGTATTTTTGAGCATTCTAATTCATTCTCTCTACCATCCCTGACCTCTGGGGGTGATAGGGAATGTGAAATTTTTGTCTAATGCAAAGTAATTGGCAGACAGACTTCATGACTTTGCCTGTAAAATGCGTCCCTTGGTCGGAGTTGATCTGGAGGGGCACATCCCACCTCGGGATTACTGCTTCCGCTAATATTCTGGCTGTAGTAGGTGCAGTGCAGCTTTTGGTCGGGAATGCCTCTACCCACCGGGTGAATTGGTCTACGATGACCAGGCAGTATGTTTTCCCACAGGAAGATGGTAGTGGCCCTGTGAAAACTATCTGAAGGTGTTCCCAGGGTCCCCTAGGTCTGGGCTGGTGCTCCATCCTAACATTTATGGGTCTCCCTGGGTTATGTAGTGCACAAACCATGCTTCTACAGCAGTACTTGGCCGCATCTCTTCCCTATCCCTTCCACCACCATGCTTTCCCTGGGCTTGCTATCATGGCCTCTCTACCTGTATGGGAGAGCCTGTGGTACAGTTCAAGCAATGTGTTCTGTATACACACTGGTGCTACCACCTTGTCTGCTTGCCTCCAGACACCATCCTCCCCTTTTGAATGCCCCCTGCAGTTCTCATTTCTTTCTCTCTTCCTGCAGGGTATCCCCCTGCAGCTGCTGAATTTGGATAGCGTCCTTTTGCTAATTCAATAGTGGCTATTGCAGTCTCGTCAGTGGCTCCTTTTCAAGGGCTTTCTGAGCTGCTTGGTTTGCTGCCTGGTTTCCTTTGAATTTTAGCCAACCTGGACCCTTCTTTCCTGGCTCCTTTTGATGGGCTTTTATTTTTCTGACTGCAGCCTCTTTTGGTGCCTGACTTCTTAATTGGTGTCTGAGAAGAGTTCCCCCTGTGGTGGTGAACCCTCTTCTACCAAAGGCATATTGACTGTCGGTGTATATATTCACAATTTTTCCTTTTGCTGGTTCCAGTGCTTTGGTGAGTGCTACCAGTTCTGCTGCCTGTGCGGACTGACTTCCATCAACCTTTTCGGACAGAACTGTTTTTAACTTCTCATTTACCACAGCCCAGCCTGCTTTGTATTTTCGTGACCCGTCCACAAAGAGGGTCTCCTCGGCTGAGTCTAGGGGGGTATCTTTTACTCTCCCTCTATCTTCATCCCCATCTACATCCCTACAGTTGTACAGTTCCCCTGTGTCTAGAATTCCCTCATCTGGGTTTTTTTCCCGTATCCCTGACTATTACCACAGACTGACTTGGTGGTAAAAGAACTGCCTCCCACTTTGCCCTTCTCAAATTGGAGACAGCCCTCAGTTTTCCCTGTGTTTAGCATCTCTACTAGGGTGTGTTTAGTGTGGAGGATGACATTCTGCTGACATACCCCCAACAGATCCCACTGTCACCATCCCCGCCCCCCAGAACCCTGAGGGGAACACCACCCCTGCTCATGACTCCACCCCCATTCCCCCCACCACCACACCCACTCCAGTTACCGGCTCAACCCCCACTCCCAGCTCCATACCCACACCAGATCCCAGCTCCCAGCCCTCAGCCCTGCCGAGTTTTCACCATCCCTCCAGACCTTCCCTCACTGAGGACGAACGATAAGTCCTCAGCAAAGGACTCACCTTCATTCCCCCTCCGTTCACGCATCAATGAATTTAATACACGCCGTGATGTCGAACACTTCTTCTGCCGCCTCCACCTCCGAGCTTACTTT
>NC_057712.1:86135687-86175381 GCF_004010195.1 Chiloscyllium plagiosum | reverse complement strand
GTCCTACCTGCCTATCTCCTTTTCCACCTATCCACTCCACCCTCTCCTCCCTGACCTATCACCTTCATTCTCTCCCCCACTCACCAATTGTACTCTATGCTACTTTCTCCCCACCCCAACCCGCCTCTCACTTATCTCTCCACGCTTCAGGCTCTCTGCCTGTATTCCTGATGAAGGGCTTTTGCCCGAAACATCGATTTTACTGCTCGTTGGATGCTGCCTGAACTGCTGTGCTCTTCCAGCACCACTAATCCAGAATGGAGGATGATATCCCCTGTCATTACTATGGGCTCGCTAACCCTAACAGCCCAAGCAACACAGTCTAAGGCTGCTATGCACCTGGGCAACCCGGTGACTACTGGTCCTTCTGTAATTGAGTAGTACCCTATGGGCCTTCTCCTGCTACCGTGGTCTTAGGTGGTCACCCTCCCTCATTATTATAGTGGATGTGAAAATCCTTGCTGGGATCTGGTGTCCCAGCCTGGGGGTCAACATGAGTCGATTTTTAAGCTGACTGCATGCGTCCTCCTCTTCTGGACCCCAGGTTACAGGTTCCAAGGCAGGCTTGCCTCCTTTAATTAATCTCTGGATCAGTTCAGCCAATTTTGCGAACTCTGATATAAGGCTCTGATTGTAGTTAAATAGCCCCAAGACCTTTCTGATTCCCTGGCAGTGGCAGGTCGTGGCATCTGTTGGATTGCCTTCTTGCAGTCGTTGGGCATTTCTTTGAGTCCCTGGGATATACAGTGTCCCAGGTATAAGGCTTGTGTTTTACCAATTTATGCCTTTGCGGGGCTAACTTATAACCCTGCGGTTGCCAATTCCTATAATAGTAGACATAAAGCTTCCTTGTGTCCTGACTCCCACTCTGAGGCAATTAGGATATCATCTACATATTGGAGGGCAGTGCTACCTTCTGGTAAATCTATTTTCTTCAGAATGTCGCCCATCACCCTGTCAAAAATAGTGGGGCTGTTGTGGAACCCTTGTGGCAGGTGAGTCCACATGTATTGCCTGTCCCTTAGTGTAAAAATAAATTTATTCTGGCACTCAGGGTGTGATGGGATAGACCAGAACTGGTCAAGACCAGTAAAAAATCTTGTGTTCGGGGGTAAAGCTGTTTAAAATGGTGGAGGGGTCTGCTACAATGGGGTGCAATTTGGGGGTGACCTTATTTAGCCCTGTATAATCAATGATGAGCCTATAGCTCCCATCAGGCTTTATTACTGGTCATGTTGGGGAATTAGTTGTCCTTGTGGTTTCTTTCAGGATTCCCTGTTCCACTAGCCCTTGCACTATCTTCACAACTGCTTTTTCTGCTTTGGGTTTTATTGAGTATTGCCGGTGGGGCTTATGCTCCAGTCCAGGAACCCTTATCAGGTCTATGTTAACTCGACCTGTATCTAACTTTGTTTCTGCCCAGGTTCCGGGGATGGAGGTGCAGATGGCTCTGAATCCCCTCTTTTTGAGGTTCCAGTCCCCACTAGTGACTGTAGCCACTTTAATAGTTTCAAGGTGACTTGTACATTTCAGCACAGCAGGTCAGGCAGCATCCAGGGAACAGGAGATTCGACGTTTCGGGCACAGGCCCTTCTTCGGGCCTGTGCCCGAAACGTCGAATCTCCTGTTCCCTGGATGCTGCCTGACCTGCTGTGCTGTTCCAGCAATAAAGTTTCAACTTTGATCTCCAGCATCTGCAGACCTCACTTTCTCCCCGACTTGTACATTTCCCAAACTCGGTCTTTCAACTATCCTGTCTGGGCCAGATCAACTTCCCTTTTGCACAATCAATTAGAACATTATATTCTCTCATGAGGTTATTGCCAATTATGGTGCCCTCATTATTTTGGCATACATAGAATTTCATGGGGATATTTATGTTGTTTATTTCTAGGAGGGTAGTTTTGCTTAGGTAAGCTAGTGTTTTATCTCCTTTTACTCCGGTTAAGTGAATAATTTTATTTGTGTGTGGGTAAGTTTGTGATAGATGCGGCCGTTCCTGTGTCTACTAGCATTTCACATTTCCTCCCTCCTATTACAGTGGGCGCATAAATTCTCCCCGCTCCCTTACCTTCACGAATGGGGGCAGCTGGTTGTCAGCTCTTCTGACCTCGGGTCCCCCGCAGCACCGGGGGTGTCTCCTGCTTTACACAGCACAGTGCTTCTACGTGTCCTATTCTGTTGCAGTGGCTGCAATATTTTATATTGTTCCCTGCTCTATCCCTTGCTCGTGGGGCCCTACATTCTCTAGCAAAGGGTTCCTGTCACTAAAGTTGTGGCAGGATAGTTTTATTCTACTCTCACCTCCATTCCAGGAGGCTGCTTTGTTAGGTCTTGCCTTTATTGCAGGAACTTCTGCCTCCTGCACCCCGCTAGCCCACTCAAGTAGGTCATCATAATCCTGGGACATTATTACTCCCATTTTCAGGATGGCTTGGTGGGCACTAGAGAGCCCATCTCTAAAAGCTTGGATAAATTCCCGATCCCCCCGATCTGGGTTCGCTTGCCCTAAGCATTCCTGATCGATCCTAATTAGTCATTCCCCATACTCAGAGGCTCCTTCCCCTTAAGTTGCTTAATGGTCATGATCTTGCTTTAGTTCACAGGAGTATTTTCTAGCACCCTCTGGATTTCCTCTTTAAAATTGATAAAAGGAGGTCTGCTGGGCATCTATCTCTGCTGTAAGAGCGATGACATGTGTCCAATGTCCTCCCCTAAATTCTCGGGCTGCTGTGGCACAGTGTCCACCTGTCTCCACTTGTCCGCTGGGCAAGCTGCCTGGGCCAGCTGGTGTATGTCTCTCAGGTGTAGTTGGTGCCCTGTCCATACACTATCCAGCTCTGCCCAGAAGCTGGTGTTTGTGCTCCAAGGCTGTAATTTGTCCAGGGAGGCCATATTTTGCTGCCTCTCCCCTGGGGTGAAGGTTTATAATTCACTTTGGGCTGTAAGTCTGTTCCTCCTCTAGTAACGGGCGCTAAGTTATACTCTTGCACGATTCGTCCTACAGAGGGAGCAGTTGGTCCCTGCTTGGCGGTCTCGTAAGGAGGAACGCATCCACGCTAACTGTTGCATTCCGACCTCCACCTCTTTAACTTGTTCCTGGTCCTTTCTCCACCTACTTGTGGAGGCACTCACTTGTTCAATTAGGCCTGCTAATTGGTACACTAACGTTACCCCTATTGTTTTAGTTTTATTCCTGTGCTCTCTACCAGGACTTCTCTACTCTCCCGGCCACCACTACTGACCCAACACCTCCTGATAGGCCCAGAAACCTACCTTTAGCCCGGTGTGCTCTCTACCGTTGGGACTCTTCACCCTCCCGGCCACTGCCACTATTCAAGCTCTGTTGTTCTACGATGGATTGACAGGGTATCACGGTTACTCACAGTGTCCATGCTCCCCACCTTGGGAACATGCGCTCCACTGAGGTTTGGCTCTTCGTCAGAGTGATTAACTCCTCTTCCTCACCATGTTGGAAATTACAAGTACAAACAGCACCCAATTTTTAACTTAAACTCTAACTGGACTCTGCGTTGTTCGCCTCTACAGAGTCCAATCTTACCTGACTTTACCACTTGGGCTTCACAACTCCTAGTGCCCTCGGCACCTCAATTCCCAGTTCAAATCCCAACCTTCGCGTGGGGGGGTGGGGAGGTGGTGGTGGTGTGGGGGTGGTGGGGGTGCTATCCCTCTTAACAGCTGGTTTACGGCAGGGTTTTTGAGATAGGCACTACCTTGTCCTCTGGCTGTTTCAGCACATGCAGCAGGTTCTTACAGCAATTAATACAGTTAACACTTATTCTCCACAGACATGCACCTAATTTTTAACTCAGTCCTGTAGAAAGTTAGACATTACAGTCGGTATACCTTTTAAACTGTGTCTTTGGCCCGGTCTGACTTTTTCCATTTGCAGGTATAGAATGGTTGTCACCCTGGCTCCCCGATCATGGCCTTCGACCAGGGCACCAGTAATAAGAACCTTGCTCCCAACATCAATTGTTGTGGGAAATATCACCAGCCTCGGAGTCAGAATCGGGGTTCAATGACAGAGTTTATTGTACAAGGAAATACCGGAGCTCTGGGAAAGAAAGACACCAACAGCCCAGTGGTCAGCTGCGAGTCTTCTCTCAACCCGGAGCACATGCCAAGATACTTTTGTACATTTTGTAATACAATAGGTCAGTGATGAGGTTATCGTAAACATTGCAAAACTGTTGATAGTTTTGGAGCAGTCATTGTCAGTTCCAGTGCAGCTTTTGTTAATTTCAGCGTGGTCGTTGTCAGTTTCAGTGCACACATTGTCAATTTCAGCATCTGTGCGGAGGTTCATTGCTGTAGTAATGGGTGTTAATCGCTCTTCCTGAGAAGCACAATTACTGCAGCCCTGGCTATTAGCACTTTGTATTGACTCTGTATCAAACATTTAGCATTTCTATCAAAGGTGTTGGCTGGACCCGACACCTCAGCGGGCAGTATACGCTGTTCATGTATATTCTCTCCCCCACCTGCTTTAAGCTAATCAACTAGGTTGTGAGTGCGTTGTCTGGCATTCTGGTGGCCCCAGGCAGTAACTGTGTTTGCTCTGCTGTCACTCTTTATATTGTGGTCCAGTGGCCATCTTGTGTGTCAAGTGGCCAACTTATGGCTCAGCGGCCATCTTGTGTGCCCATGTGCAAAGTGTCACCCTGTCCCGTGCCATCTCCGGCCACCTTCATCTTACTCAATCATTCCCTCTGTCTTATTCCAAGAGGAAACAGCCCACAATAGGGTGAAGCGAGCCAAGACAGGTGATTGGATGTCCATCATTTGCCTCCTCACCCCTACAAGAGGAGAATCTTTGCCTTAGTGGAAAAGGACCAAGATGGTTCATGATACTGGTGTGGGTTTGGAAGGTGATATCCAAGGATCTTTGGTGAATTTCTGCAGTACATCTTGCAGACATTTCGTATTGCTGCTACTGAGCATGGGCGGTGAAGTGAGTGGCTGTTTGTAGATGTGGTTCAACTCAAACACATTGTTTTGTCCTGGATGATGCTAAGCTTCTAGAATGATGTTGGAGCTACACTAATCCAGGCAAGAAGAGAGTATTCTATCATACACCTTGTGGATAATGGACTGGTTTTGAGGAGTCAGGAGTGAGTTGCTTGCTGCAATATTCCTAGTCTCTGAGCTGCTCTTTGCTTTTTTTAAGGGGAAAATAGCTGAAGCAAATGAAGATACAAACCTATAGGAAGCAGGAGCAAGGGGATTAGTTTTGGATTATGTTCGTGAAGAACAGGCACCAAAAGGGCCCAATGAATGCCCCAGCCGTCACTTTCAGCCCTCGATGTTGCACCGACCTGTGAAACCAATCTGAAGCTCATCTAACCTCCACTATTCCATTATCATACATATGTTTATCCAATGACCATTTAAATGCCCTTAACATTGACAAGTCCACTACTGTTGTAGGCAGGGCATTCCACGCCCTTACTATTCTCTGAGTAAAGAACCTACCTCTTACCTCTGTCCAATATCTATCACCCATCAATTTAAAGCTATGTCCCCTCATGCTAGCCATCACCATCCAAGGAAAAAGGCTCTCACTGTCCACCCTATCGAATCCTTTGATCATCTTGCATGCCTCTATTAAGTCACCTCTTAACCTTCGTCTCTCTAACAAAAACAGCCTCAGGTCCCTCAGCCTTTCCTCATAAAACCTTCCCTCCAGATCAGGCAACATCCTGGTAAATCTCCTCTGCGCCCTTTGCAATGCTTCCACATCCTTCCTATACCGCGGTGACCAGAAATGTACGCAATACTCCAAGTGTGGCTGCACCAGAGTTTTGTACAGCTGCAACATGACCTCATGGCTCTGAAACTCAATCCCTCTACCAATAAAAGCTAACACACCATCTATCTTCTTAATAACCCTATCAATCTGGGTGGCAACTTTCAGGGATCTATATACATGGACACCAAGATCTCTCTGCTCATCCACACTATCAAGAATCTTACCATTAGCCCAGTACTTTTTATTCCTGTTGCTCCTTTCAAAGCCTTTCCCCCAGCTATAACTCTTACCCTGTAGTACAGTCTTGTATTACCTGTCCCTTTCCATCGCTCAAGTAAACACAACTGAATTGTGGTCACTATCACTAAATCTAGCACCTGGCCTGGTTTATTACCCAGTACCAAATCCAATGTGGCCTCGCCTCTTGTTGGCCTATCTGCATACTGTGCCAGGAAACCCTCCTGCACACATTGCAGAAAAACTGATCCTTCTAAAGTACTCAAACTATAGCATCTCCAGTCAATATTTGGAAAGTTAAAGTCCTCCATAACAACTACCCTGCTCCTTTCACTCCTATCCAGAATCATCTTTGCAATCCTTTCCTCTCCATCTCTGGAACTATTCGGAGGCCTATAGAAAACTCCAGCAGGGTGATCTCTCCTTTCCTGTTTCCAACCTCAGTCCATACTTCCTCAGTAGACGAGCCACCATAATACTGTCCTTGAATCCTGTAGACCTCTCAAATTGGAAATGGCCTTCTACTATACTCAAATCAATGTTGCTTGAGGATTGTGGCTTTTCTCACCCTAAGAATGGGAACCCTTGCTGATTTTCCTCCTCTCCAAATGCGCATCCTGTGTGGGTATATCAAGAGCAGTTTTAGGCCCCATATCTAAGGAAGGATGTGGTGGCCTGAGAGAATGTCCAAAGGAGGTTTACAAGAATCATCCTGGGGATGAAAGACTTGTCATATGAGGAGTGGCTGAAGACTCTGGGTCTGTACTCAATTGTGTTTAGAAGCATGAGCGGAGTTTCATTGAAACTTACAGAATGCTGAGAGACCTGGATAGAGTGGATGTGGAGAATGTCCTTCCACTACTAGGACCTGAAGGCTCATCCTCAGAGTGAAGGCACGACACTATACATTTCCTTTTTGTCAATGTACCAATTCTGTCATTCGTCCTTTAACCGTTTTAGTAGACCACAACTATCTTAGTTCAGTGCTGTACTCTGTCCACTTTAGCCTGAGAATACTGTCAAGAATAACATGTCATTATTCATTCATTCAATTGACCTTGTCATAAATAACATGGGGGAATTATAGCTCCCAAATGGATGGCAAATATGACCAAATTTCTCAGCCAGAGGGTGCTGAATTTGTGGAACTCATTGCCGTCGAAGAATGTGAGTTCAAGTCATTGAGTGTATTTAAGGCAGAGTTTGATAGGTTCTTGATTAGTAAAGGGATCAAGGGTTATGGGGAGAAGGCAAGAGAATGTGGGTGAGAAACATATAAGCCATGATCAAATGGCATGGCAGACTCAATGGGAGGAATGGCCTAATTCTGCTCCTGTATCTTATGATCTTATGGTTGGACCTATTACAAAGAATTTGCAATTTAATTCATTATACAGAGATGAATTTGAGCATGAGATTCAAGAGAATACCATACAGAACCGTCTCCATTTGAAGTCATGGTCTTTTGTTCATTTTGCAAATTGTCTTTTACTGAATTACAAGAAAATCCACCTCGACATACCTTATTTGTATGCTTGGTTCACAACAACTATGCTTTCATAAAGTTGGAGTATACCTTCAAAGAAAATCATCAAGAAGTACAAGACTTAAGCCTTTGATTTAGTTTGTGGACTAACATATTCCTAGCCTTTGAAGATTTTTGAGTTTCGTTCAATATTCTAAAAAGGAAATTGATTTTCTTCTTTGGCCTAAAAGTAAACTGTCCCACTAATGTTTATGCTGGTAGGTAATGAAATGCTATAATACAGAAAAGCTCCTTTAAATCAAACTGCTTTGCATCATAATTCATGTATTAACATAGAATTCAGAAACACTAAATCACTCAGCATACATTTCCTTTTTGTCAATGTACCAATTCTGTCATTCATCCTTTAACCGTTTTAGTAGACCACAACTATCTTAGTTCAGTGATGTGCTCTGTCCACTTTAGCCTGAGAATACTGTCAAGAATAACATGTCATTATTCATTCATTCAACTAACCTTATCATAAATAACATGGGGGAATTTTAGCTCCCAAATGGATGGCACATAGTCCATCGATCTCTGTCCAGACTCCAACCACCTGCTTCCAGTTCCTCGGCTGAGAGCAGTGTAGCTGACCAATCAAAGGCAAATGTTAATGGGGATGAGTAGCCTCTGACTGACAGGACTCAGAAACCAGACAACTTGAGAGACTGCTGAGTCAGAAGGAAAATCTCAATCAGCCACCTTCTCTGCATTTGATATCCTAAATGCGCTCTTGACTTATCCTTGAGAACTTTAATCGCTCCTTCTTGAAGCCACTAGCCCCTTCACTGAGGCCTTTACCAAGCTCTCCTGACAACGCATCCAAATCCCTCTACCCGCAAGGTCTCTCGGCCCTTACTCAACCCTCCTCTCTCCTCCCCTGATCCCATGCTCCCTGTAATAGCCCCATACAATATGTCAGATTTTGGCCTCTCCCAGAATCCTTTCTGAATGTCTCTGAATCATCAGAAAACAGAGCCAGGGCGCTGAGCATCTTCCCAACGCTATCAATAAGGTTGGCTTCAGGCTGGTAAACTCTGGTGATGCCTTCACATTTATGCTTTGTCTGCATCATGTGGGAAGCACTGACGTATGAATATCCTGCTGTTAAACACTTCTCATGCCTCCAGTTCGACTGTAGAATCAAGAAAGTTAAAGATTCATCCCCAACCCCCCACCCTACCAGTCAGTCCCCATTCCAGCCCATATATGTCACCACAAATCCTTAAAGCATATTCATTCCAGACTCTAATCTGCAGCAAATCAAAATGAGAAAATTAACCCTAATGATTTCATGGTGATACACAGGTTAATTTAAGCCGTGGGGGATGGGAAGCCTGCAAAGTGTTGAACGCATTGGTGAAAACTTACAGCACATCTGAATAAAGAACCCTGAGTGCACTAATACCTACAATAACACACAATTTAAGGTAATCAACCGAACTCCGAACATGGCTCATTTATGCTTGCCAGAAGATACAGACATTCATCTACCAGTACATGGTCTCTGCAAATATAAGAAATATATTCAAGCCTTGTGCCTTTTCTAAATTACCCTGCATCTTGTGGAGTCTACAGTTTCCCATTACTCTTTCCAAAGTAATGCCTCGGCCGACTGGAGCTGACTTGCCAAAAGATCAGCATCCTCTCCTCCTGTAGTATAAACGGTTGTGATCGTTTGAACTTTGGGACTGTTGTGTTTGTCCTGATTACTGCAAGACCAAACACTTCAGCAAAATGTTTCCCTTTTCAACAATAACAGACGTGTGAATCATTATGGACTTCAAGGGATGGTATAAACATGAATATCATCCACCTCCATAGATTCTACCCAGCTTGCTGAGCGTTTAAAGTGTTTGCTTTTCTGATTTCTGGGTCTGCAACATTTTAATTTTACTATACAACAATGATCTTACTTCATGCCTTAAAGATTGGCTTCCACTCAGAAATGCTTACATGTTCTGTGCACCATTGTCTTATTTTTACTTTTGATTTATTCTTCACCAGGGAACTTTAAAGCAAAATTGAAAATATACCCCAAAATATCATATATTTGATGGCACGCTGAACATCAAATAAGAACTGCATTTCGCTGCAGCAAACGTTCCCATGAAATGGATTGTTCGATTGTTTGTTCAGGAGTTTGCCATCAGCCATTCTCATGAAGTAATATTACTTCCTCCATAACTGCTTGTGAATCATTTCTAATGCAACATCTCAGCTGGAGGGTCTTTATGACATTTGACGAATACAGCAACAATGTAACAAAGTAAGTGATTGTTTTTATTAGAGGAGAGGTGCCAACAGGAAGAGTCAGATCTGCTACACGTCATTATGACAGTCACGTCCAACTGCAACACAAGCAGAAGCCCCGTTGTCACTGGCACATTGCTGTTGCAATATACAGCACTGCACCATGGATTGGCAGACAAAGTGGTAAACATGATTTGCATGATTTAAGCAAAATAAACTGCTGTAAATGCATGCTCAAATTGGTCAGCAGCAATAAGGAAAAGACAGGATTCCATGTGAAAGGTTCACTTCTTTAGCAGAATACAAAGTTCTTAATCTCAGCTGCCAAATGAAGCGGTCTAGCTTTCCAGCAATACCTGTTTTTGTTCCAGATTTGTCACACCAGCAGGATTTTGGTTGAGCAAACTTCCCAACCTAGTTAATAGAACAAAGAACTGCAGATACTGAGATCTAAAGCAAACAAAAACAGAAATCTCTGGAGAAACTCAGCAGGTCTGGCAGCATCTGTAGAGAGAAAACAGAGTTGAGGTTTCAAGTCCTGCGACCCTTCTTTAGAAGGTAGCCAATTTCTGGGCACCATATTGCATCTTGGGCCTTGCAGAAAGTTTGCAATCAATGTTTTCAAGTGCCCAGAAGGTAACATTAAACAGATATTACAGGCGTTTACTGCAATTTTAAACACTGTTGCCAATTTATTTTATTTCAAAAATATATTTTATTCATAAAAATCTTTATGTATATGCATAGTCACTCGAGCAGTTCAGTCCTGTACAGTCATAGCATATTGACACCAAACAAACATTTGGATTTGACTCTCCCAACAGTTCCAAAATGCCCCAAGGCACTTCTTACTTATGCAAGATATTAAATACATATATTTGAGACACTGGGAGTGTCTGATAACTGAACAGACTCCCATTACACTTTGGCAGAAAGACCTTAGAAGATGGTCTTTCTTCACTGTGCCTTGACGGCAGCTACCCTCGTTTCAGTGCTCCATAAGCACATTGTCCTGGACCTTGGAATGTGCCAGTTTGCCACACTAGGTCAAGGTCAGCTCCTTGCTCTGGAAAATCATAGCAGACCTTAAAGGGACCACCACAGACCATTGATGGAGAGCTACTGTCACATTGAGCATATTTTGATGTGATTCCTCTTCCATTGCGACTGTGCGCTGCCATATAGTGCCCTTTGTTAGCAGGTTGATGCGACAAATCAGTACTACCTCTCAGTCATGATTATTGTAATGATGTATAAATGGTGTGAGCCTTAGCACTCGCTCTACAAGAAAAAGGTGTTAGATACCTTGAAACAAATTCACACAACAAAGTGCGATTAACTAGTCAAATATAATATGTTTCAATTCCACTTTCACTTCTGCTATATATGCTTTTTAAGTGTCGATCTCCCTAGATCTCAGCTGCTCCATAAAAACCTCTTATGCCCATTACAGATATCATTTGAGTTGTTTATTCCTTTGTAAATGTATTGAAAGGATTAAATTATATTGTTCTGCCACGCAGGAAGGTAAATGGTTTTGTCCTAGGCACACAAGCATTTAAGAGCTATTTTATTTCACTGTGGTTTGAGGCTGAGGGCAGTAAATTGCATCTCCTGCTCCTGTACGACTTCTGGATACACTCAAGACTTCGATGAAATTTGAAAGGATGTTAATGGCCTTCTCCACTCTTTAAATCAGAATTCAGGAGATGGATAGATTTGTTACCTGAGCCACTGGTGGTGTGGAGCCTGGTTTGCTCACGTACACTGACAAACTTCTCAAATGGAACGTGAGCTGCTGAAAATGAGGGGGGGCTGAGCAACAAAACCACTATTGCTTACCTTTGATCTTGTCGCTTTGGGAAGTCAGGCAGTATTAATCACATGTCAACAATGTGGGAACTAATCTCTTGAAAAGAAACATTTGAGCATTATGCTACTTTCTTTGTACTTGTTGTATTTGGGATTGGGCGGGGTCATCGTAGACTTGTCAGTAAACACTCATTTATGACTAAAGTATTTTATTGTAGAACTTCCAATGTACAAAGCTTTAATGAATTAGACATGGCATCAAATTGTCTACAATTGTGACTTAGACCTGCAGTATGTGTGTCTAATATTGGCAGCATGCTTACGTTTTGTGCAAACCTGCCAGTTTTTCTAACGCAACGCAGCATGATGTGTCCTGTATTGTGAAATGTATCTTCAAAATCAATAAAAACAAAGATCTCTACCAAATATTTACTGTAAAAATACAAATGCAGTTAGATTAATGATCCATTGCTAATCATTTATTGTAAATCTTAGGTTTAAAAATTCAATGAGGCCTTTTTGTTATGCTCTGAGGTGCAAGCAAACCAGGCTGTACTGTCAAGGTAAATAAACATTGTAATATCTTATTTCTATAGTAACCGTTGGGCCTAGCAGGATTTGCACTACAGGTAGACAGAGTGCTCAGCAGGGGGTCCTACAGGGTCTGCTGATACCACTGATACAGCTAGTCTCAACCTCTTAAAGGGCAATCGTGTAAAGTGGGGGCTTGGAAGGGGGTTGCTGCAGATTGGCACTGACTGCAAGTTGGAGGACTATCAGATGTGGGAGAGGGCACCTAAGTCCACAGATAAGGCGTTGGAGGTCTTTATTTTCAAGGTTCACAGAAGAAGAGAAGTCTTATTTCCACAACAATGAGAATCTCTCCAAAGGCAATGGAAGCAGGTTATATTGGAGAGCAATGTGAGAAATTTGACTTGAAGAACCAGTAAAGGGGCCACAACAAATTCAATCACCATAACATGGTGGTGAAAGTTAGCGAATGTGTTATCATTTCCTATCCTGCCAGACTACCAGGCTTACACATTGCTTATTACATCCCACTCATCAGATCAAATGGCGAGAAGAAGCAGACGCAGAAGTGGACCATTTAGCCCATCAGATCTACTCTTTTTCAATGAGATCATGGCTCAACTGATAACCCTCACCTCTACTTTCCTGCCTTTTCCCCATACCCCTTCCCCCTGTCATTCACCCACCAGAAGCTCCTTGCATCAGCACTCAACCTAACAATTATATCATTCCTACACACATTCCAGTGATGTCAGTCTCACATCCACAGTCTGCTGCTTTCACAAACCCCCAACTGTTCAGCTGTGGCAGGCAGATCAACCAAACCCATCCTCAGTGACATTCCTCCCTGCTTTTGTTTTGCAGGTTAAGCTAGTCCATTACCACAAGGAGCAGCACGGGATTGCCTGTAAATACTGACCATTATAGAGGATATAGTTCTCTGCATGTAGTAGTACGAGAAAAACTGAAGTTGTTCTCATAGCAGGGATAATTGTGAAAAGTGCTATCCAAAATTATTAGAGGCTTCTAAAAGGTATAAATGGAGAAGCTGTTTCCACTGGTGTGTGAGTTATTGGTTAGATGGTTATCAGACCATATGGAAATAGAGTTGGAAATGGGACAAATACAACAACTCTTCCAAACAGCCAGTATAACTGAGATGGGTCAAACAGCCTCTTTTTGTGCAGGTGATTCCATGGTATGGGGCCAGCAACAACAGAGCTGTGAGATTCCAGCATTACATTAACATTGACAGCCTTGTTCTAGCTCTTCCCAACTCTCAACTCACCCCCCATCCTGCCATATGGCACAATGAGCAAGCTGCTGATGATGTGACTGTAGATCATTTGGTTTCCTTCCCAACTCCCTCCTCGAACACTCTCCTCCCATGTTTAACCTTCCCAGTCTGCATTCCTGCTTTCAGATTCCTGAAAACTGCCAACTGTCCAGACACAGCAGCCTTAATAGGAGGAAAGAGGTTAACACTGCAGCACTGATGAAGCACTGCTTGATCTGACGTTTAGCCAGCAGTTTAGGTCATGGTTGTGAGGAATGGGATCTGTGTGCAATGACCACTGGGCAGGAGTGACCTTTGGCCAAAGCAGCGGAAACAATACATTTTGTGTTATCTCACCAAAGATTGAGGTCACTGACATACGGGTTTAGCTGCTAGAGATTCAGATGAGGACATCAGTGGTGCTTTTGTGTATCACTATACCTGCATCTGGTCACTATTAGGGTGCACAGAGACTCCTGGTTCCTAACTCCACAGCAGCAGTTGAGGACAAGCCTGTAATTCAGTCTCTGACGACTAATGTTTCATTTTCCAGTACAGCACAAGCAGAAGCCTGTTAATGTCTATGTGCTGCGATGAAAACCCAGGCTGTTGTTATAAAAGGAGAAAGTATTTGAGAAAATCAAATGGTTGACAGCAGTTCTCAGTCAAGTCATGGGAGATATCCTTCAGTGAGGTGGTCCTGGCACAAGATGTCAAGGGCAGCTTTTGATGCCAATTCAGGGGCATGGGTAGGGCCAGGCAATCACTTATTGTCAGAATTCTCTCCCTGTAAGGGAAGAGAAGTCAATTGTTGAACAGCCCATTACTGATCTTGGCTCTTTGTGAACTGTTTTCTCCTGGATTGAAAATAAGGGTAGTATGAAGAGAGATGAAAGTGGGCCATCTGGTGCAGGTGGGGTTGAGTTTAGGAGGGATGTCTGAGTGAACCAGAAGGTGGTGCAGAATCCTTAGAGATTTAGCCTGGGCTAGTGCAGGTGGGAGTGAGCAAGTGAGGAAAGGTGTGCCTGCATTAATAGGGGTGACGGGACATGATCCTTGTGTACAGTTGTGGAGATAGAGTGAGTGTGAGGTAGCAGAGAGAAGATGATGGCACTAATGGAATGGAGATTGTTGTTGATCTTTTTGTTGCATTGCTGGCTATTCCTCTAAACTACTACTGAGACTACACTGACAGACTTGGGCCAGGTTGGCAGGGTTTGGGGTCCTGGCCTTCTCTGCCAGCCCTTGGTGAACAGTACATCCCTCCGAAGTATCACCCCATCTGCAAGGACCTGTCCTCAAAGCTGGCAGCCAAATTTCCTGTCTCTGCCATCTCCAAACAAATGGCAGGAAAGGTGTGGGGCAATTGCAGAGTGACAGTGCTCATCTTGGTGCACAACAGCCTTTTGAAAATGGCACCAGTGCCAGTGATGCCAGTCCACTCCAGGATACCCTGACAATGATGAGTTCTTCCAGCCTCTGCGCCCCTTTATTTGTGGTCTCTTCTGCATAAACCTCTGAGATTCGTGCTTGGCAACCACTTTCTGAGCTGGAAGACAATGCAGCCACACTCTTCGACATGAGTGTGTGAAAGTCAGTGGGGCCCCATGTGCAGCCACATAGCTCAGAGGGAACGTTGCTTCCAGTTACAAAAGGTCGGAGAATTGGGCTAGTATCAGACGAGAAGGGTGCCGTAGGGCTGGGGTCGGTAGGTAATGAGGAAAGCACAGGGAAACTCCTCATTCGGATTCGTGGAAAGAAATCATCCATGAAATCTGACCAAATTGATACCTGACCAAAAAATGCATCATTCAGTCCTCTGTTTCACTGTCCACAGACATTGACAGCTGCTAACTTTCTCCGGCATTTTTTATTTCAAGTGTCCAGCATCTGATTTTATGTTAGTGCGCTGTTATGCAAGCCATCATCATGGCTGCAGTTACCAGTGATCAGCAGGGCTTGTCAGGTGCCATAAATTTTCAGTAATCCACAATATAGCAGGTTACTGGAATGATGTGGCCCCACCCCATGCCAAGTGGCAGTGACACTGTAGGGCACATGCCCAGAGGACAGAATTCATGCTCCCACCACTTCACGGGTTTGTTTGCTGCTGTCTGCTGACCACCCAGCTCTACCGCCCATGCTGAATGGGCAGTTCAAGATCCAAGGGACCTCAAGGCACAGAGCTGCTCAAGGGCATCCTTCAAGGCTCCTGTCATGTCTCCCTGATGAAAGTCAGTGGCCTTATACCAGCTATCTTTCAGCTACTGCAGGAGAACTACAGAGGAGTCCTGGGATGAGCTATACAATCTGTAAAACAGGTCTAAGGGAATCTGTTGAGTGAGTACATTACCTTTAATGGTGTGATTTAATGTCTTAATTAGTAAAGATGTTCTAACAAGGTTTTTGTTGCACGATTTTAACCTGTGACAGATGATTGCAAGTGTATGGGAATATGGCAAATAATGGAATAATGGCAGTGAAGGGATATCAGCCCAAGGGAGCTGAAGGAGGCATCAACATGCAGTTTTTCCAGAACAAAGATGCCCTAGGTGATTCCTAACTGCCTCTTCCTTTACCCCCTCCATCATTCTCTGCAGTCTGTTGCTCCAAATCCCTGTCTAGACCAAGACCCCATACTTATTACAGCAACCTTCCCTTCCTGTGAGGATGTACCAAAAACCGCATCTCCAAAATACTCCTACACACTTTACCTAAGCAATTGTTAGTGAAAATGACCTTCCCTGCTTCAAACTGGATATTGTTGCCTTAACAAAGTGTTCCTTCTTGCAAGTGAATGCATGCTCAGCTGTGAGAGGGTCATGCATATGTTCAATGGTCCTCTTGGGTTCACACTTCAAAAGTGTACCTCCAATCAGCTGCAAAGGCTCTTTACTTCCTGATTTAGCGAGAGGGATGTTTCTCGTGCCAACCCACAATGCCCTCAGTAGCATGTGGCACCATGTAAGCCATGCTGGAGGTGATTGAAGATGCAGTGTGTTCAGATTGTCACATGCCAAATTGTAATGTTATTTTAGTTGGACAAATATTCAAAGTAAATACAGCAAATCAAACATGCACCTGGGTCTTTTCTGAACAAAATTATGGTAAAATGGCTAGCAAGGATGGCTATGGGCGGCACGGTGGCACAGTGGTTAGCACTGCTGCGTCACAGCGCAAGAGACCCGGGTTCAATTCCTGCCTCAGGCGACTAACTGTGTGGAGTTTGCACATTGTCCCCGTGTCTGTGTGGGTTTCCTCCGGGTGCTCCGGTTTCCTCCCACAATCCAAAAATGTGCTGGTTAGGTGAATTGACTACGCTAAATTGCCTGTAGTGTTAGGGGCAGGGGTAAATGTAGGGGAATGGGTCTGGGTGGGTTGCACTTCGGCGGATCGGTGTGGACTTGTTGGGCCGAAGGGCCTGTTTCCACACTGTAAGTAATCTAATCTAAAGGATAGACTTTGTTGATAAAATTAAGTTGGCAAATAAAATAACAAATATTTTCATTTTCCTGTCAACGAAATAACTTGTAGATTGTTCTACCTGTGGGGGGACATGGCAGCCTCTATAATTGCTGTGTCTTTGGATTTTTTTTATATCGGCTGTTATTCATCTCTCCGGCTTAGTTGCGGTCTGGACAGGAAAAAAAGTGAGAGGAATAATTAACCAGAAATTGATCCACTTTACTATTTTAAAGAATAATGTGGTGCCCTTCACAGCAACAAAAATATTGCTAACAGTGGCTTCTAAAAAGGAGACAGTTGTGAAGAATAAACAGTCTAGTCTATTTCTAATACATCACAGAAATATAGTATTTTTAAAACAAGGGAGACAAAGATCAATTACTCTGCACAACAGCCTTTTCTTCATTGATATCTCCCAACATATGCCAAATCTAAAGGTTTCAACAAAAGATTGGTATTTAAAACAGGATTCAACGAATTCTTTCAATCTGCAATGACAGAATTTCATGTTATTGAAGGAGAGAAATGGAAGTTCAATAAATACCATCCGCAAATGGTACAATGATGCAATGACAATACTGACTAATATCAATGACGTAAAGAGAAACTGACTGATATCTGAGTTGGGGTGTTTAAGTACTAATATTGTTGTGTTACAGTGACGCAGAAAGGGTGCTGAGTCATATCACAGTATTTAAAGGTAATGAAGAGCGTGTGCAGTTATTAAGATGAGCTGTATTGCTGAAGAGCAAACAATCAAATACAGATATGCCCATGAGTGTTCAGTTCCCTGACTTTCTGTCATGTAGAAATGACTCATCTCTGGTGCATCCCTCCCTTGGCAAGTAAGAAGTTGGTCTCAAAACTTGTTGTGTGAAAATGTATTTATCTTAAACCAGAACAAAAGCCTGAGAAAGAATAAATTACACAAAAATGTACACCCTATTCCAAATATAGATGGCTTGTTCAGCCTGAAGATCAGCCTTTGTTCACTTCTCTATGATTGGACAATCAGCTGAATGATATCTCTGGCTATAAGCTTCCAAACTTCCTTAGATACAGGAATGGGGGGAGAGGTGTGACTGGAGGATTTCAAATGTTATACCATTGTTCAAAAATAGGTATGAGGATAAGTCCAGCAACTAGATGCCCTAAGCCTTACCATAACCCAGCAGTGGAAAAGCATTTATAAACAAGAAGTTGGGACAAAATCATTACTCACTTGGACTAATGTGGATGAATAAAGAGAAGTCAGTACTGAATTGTTGACTTGTTAACTCATTTTAACAAACTTATTTGAGTTTCTTTTCAGCTGAGGTAATAGAGATGGTTTAAGAGGGTCATGGCTTGCATATATAACAGGCATGTCAGCAAAGTTGAAACTCATGAAATAAAAGGAAACATGGAAACAAGAATGACTGAGTTATGGGAAACAGATTAGTGGTGAGCAAATGTTTTATGAATTGGTTGAAGATTTATACTGGGGTTCTTCAAGAGTTGATGCTCTTACACTTTCATTCTGGCTGGCTGACAGAAGGCAGAGAGCAGTTGTAGATGGAAAATATTCTGCCTGGAGGACAGTGTTGAGTGGGGTCCCGCAGGGCTCTGTTCTTGGGACTCTGCTCTTTGTAGTTTATATGAATGATTTGGATGAGGAGCTTGAGGGGTGGGTTAGTAAATTTGCAGAAGACACAAAGGTTGGAGGTGTCGTCAATAATATAGAGGGCTACTGCAGGCTGCAGCGCGTCATAGACAGGATGCAGAGCTGGGCTGAGAAATGGCAGATGGAGTTCAACCTGGATAAATGCGAAGTGATGTATTCTGGAAGGTTGAACTTGAATGCTGAATATAGGATTAAAGACAAGATTCTTGGCAGTGTGGAGGAACAGAGGGATCTGGGTATGCAAGTACATAGATCCCTCAAAGTTGCCACCCTAGTGGATAGGGTTGTTAAGGGTTGACTTTCATTAACAGGGGTATCGAGTTTAACAGCCGTGAGGTTTTGCTGCAGCTCTACACGGCCCTGGTGAGACCACACTAGGAATATTGTGTCTAGTTCTGGTTGCCCTACTATAGGAAAGATACAGAGGCTTTGGAGAGGGTGCCAAGAAGGTTTACCAGGATGCTGCCTGGACTGGAGAGCTTGCCGTATGAAGAAAGGTTGAAAAGCCTCGGAGTTTTCTCTCTGGAGAGAAGGAGGAAGAGGGGAGACCCAATCGAGGTGTACAAAATAATGAGAAGAATAGATAGAGTCAATAGTCAGAGACTTTTCCCCAGGGCAGGATTGACTGGTACGAGAAGTCATAGTTTGAAGATATTAGGAGGAAGGTATAAAGGAGACATCAGAGGTAGGTTCTTTACACAGAGAGTTGTGAATGCATGGAATGCGTTGCCAGTTGAGGTGGTGGAAGCGGAGTCATTGGGGACATTTAAGCGACTGCTGGACATGCACATGGATAGCAGTAAGTTGAGGGGTGCGTAGGTTAAGTTACTATATTTTACATTAGAATTAAGTTTCGGCACAACATCATAGGCCTAAGGGCCTGTTCTGTGCTATGTTTTTCTATGTTCTATGTTCTAAAAACAAGGTGAAGCAAAACAACACAAAGGGTGGAAGTTCAGGAGCAGAATAATCAAGGGTGTCTATGCAATAGAACATAGAACATAGAACATCGAACATAGAACAATACAGCACAGAACAGGCCCTTCGGCCCACGATGTTGTGCCGAACATTTGTCCTAGCTTAAGCACCCATCCATGTACCTATCCAATTGCCCCTTAAAGCTCACCAAAGATTCTGACTCTACCACTACCACAGGCAGCGCATTCCATGCCCCCACCACTCATTATTGGCCAGTTAACCTTCATATCTCATTTTTCCTCTGCGTATTTCCTTCTTAGTAATCCTCTGTTGCTCTTTAAAAGCTTCCCAGTCCTCAGTTTTCCTAATTATCTTTGCTATGTTCTCCCTTTTCTCTTTTAACTTTATATGTTTCTTAACTTCCCTCGTCAGCCACGGCCGCCCATGCCTCCTCCTGGGATCTTTCTTCCTTTTAGGAATGAACTGATCCTGCAACTTCTGCATTATACACAGAAATATCCGCCATTGTTCCTCCACGGTCATCCCTGCTAAGGTATTGGCATTCTTATTTGTTTTTCCAAAATGGACAACCTCACACTTGGCAGGGTTGAACTCCATCTGCCACTCCTCAGCCCAGCTCTGCATCATATCCAAGTCCCTTTGCAACCGACAAGAGCCCTCCTCACTATCCACAACTCCACCAATCTTCGTATCATCTGCAAATTTACTGACTCACCCTTTGACTCCCTCATCCAAGTCATTAATAAAAATAAAAATTACGAACGGTCATTAATAAAAATTACGAACAATGTGGTAGGACTGGCTGAAAAAGGACTCAACAAAGCTGATAGGATCCTGGGTTTTATAAATAGAGGCTCAGAGGTAAAAAGTGAGGAAGCTATGGCAAACCTTTATAAAAGTTGAAAAATGTGGTGCTGGAAAAACACAGCAGGCCAGGCAGCATCCGAGGAGCAGGCGAATCGACGTTTCAGGCATAAGCCCTTCTTCAGCTTACACCCGAAATGTCGATTCTCCTCCTCAGATGCTGCCTGGCCTGCTGTGTTTTTCCAGCACCACATTTTTCAACTCTGGTTCCAGCATCTGCAGTCCTCACTTTCTCCTGGTAAACCTTTATAAAACCCCGGTTCAGACTCAGCTAGAGTATTGAGCACAGTTTTAGGCATCACACTCCAGGAAGGATGTGAAGGTATTCAGAGGATGTAGGGGAGATTGGTCATAGGGACAAGGAACTTCAGTTATGTGAATTGCTTGGAAAATCTGGGACTCTTTGCCTTAGAGGAGATTTCACAAAGGTCTTCAAAATCATGAGGATTCAGAAGAGTTTTTCTTGGGAGAAACTGTTTCACATTGGAAGAAAGGTTGAGAATCAAAAGGATTCTAATTTAAGGTGACTGGCAAAATAAACAATGGTGACCTAATAAAACATTTTCATGCAGCGATTGATTAGAACCTGGAATGAAGTACCTGAGGGGGTGGTACAGGCAGGCTCCATCAAAGCCTTTAAAAATTAATTGGAGAATTATCTGAAGTACTTTTTGTCTTTGCTGGGCTGTGGGGTGAATGTGGGGGTGGGGGCAGATGGTGATACCAGATGGATTGCAGTTCTAGAGACTCAACACAGGTACAAGGGGTCAAATTGCCTCCTTCTGGACTGTAACTTGTTTCTGATTCTGTGATAAAGTGGTATGACTATCGTGTGGAAGTTCCTGCATTGCTCAGCAACTGTTTCAAAGTGGCTACCTTCATTGAAATAGAACTACAGAAATTGAAATTAAAATGAACTGATAAAGCATTTTATTTTGCATTTGATGAAAACTATATTTTATCTTATGATTTCAATCATCAAGCTACCATACATGCTGTAACTCTGGTCAAGGAAGCAAGGCATGAAATTTCTCTTTACATGTGTGCCATGTGATTTCCCAGTATAGAATTGGAGGCACATTATACACATATTCACAGTACTTAATGATTGTGTTCAAACTTGTGACAGATTGTCCCAGTGAATTTTGCAAAAATGCAAAATATAACAATATGACTTGGCGCAAGTGATTGCAAGAAGTTAAGCACAAAACAGTTTAATAAAGGACACAATCAAAATATTTCAACTACTTCATCAACGCTGTCACACAAAATAGCAAACAGCAGCAGAAATCACTCATGATAGCTAATCTGCTCTTCTTGCATTTCATTTTCACACTGCCAAAGTTCCAAAATAGCTTTTGAAAGGGTGAGAAGTGTTAAGCAGAAGAGTTTTCCTCTCAATGATTTTATGGAAGTAACTTGAAATACTTGGTAAAGTGAATTAAGCAAAGTTCATTCTCATTAATGGGTTACTCCACTATTTACTCTTACAATATTCTGACAATTTACTGGTCTTTTCATTCCTATTTTGACCATAAGATTATAAGACATAGGAGCAGAATTAGGCTATTCAGCCCATCAAGCCTACTCTGCCATTCAATTATGGTTGATATGGTCTCAACCCCTGTCACCTGCCTTCTCCCCCTAACCCTTGATCCCCTTAGTAATGAAAAGCCTATCTATCTCTGCCTTAAATACACTCAACCTTCTGCAGCAATGGGTTCCACAGAGTCACTATCCTCCTGAAGAAATTCCTCCTCATCTCAGTTCTAAAGGATTGTCCCTTCAGTGTGAGCCAATGCCTGTGAGTCTTCATTTCTCACTAGCGAAAACATCTTCTCCACATCCACTCTATCCAGGCCTCTTAGTATCCAAACTGCTCACAATATTCCAAATGTGGTCCGATAAGAAACTTTATACAGCCTCAGCAGTACATCTATCTCTCGTATTCTCGCCCTCATGAAATGAATGTCAACATTTACCTTCCTAACTGCCACTGAACCTACATGTTAACCTTAAGAGAATCCTGAACTAGGACTCCCAAGTCTGTCTGTGCTTTCGATTTCTGAAGCTTTTCCCCATTTATGCTTCTGTTCTTCCTACCAAAATGTATAACCTCAAATTTTATATATTGTATTCCATCCACTACTTCTTTGCCCACTCACTTAGCATGCCCAAGTCCTTCTACAGTCTCTGTGCTTCCTCAATACTGTCTGTCTCTCCATCTATCTTTGTGTCATCTGCAAAGTTAGCAATTGCGCAGTCAGTTCCTTCATCCAGATCATTAATGTATAACGTGAATAGTTGTGGTCCTAACACTGACCCCTGCAGAGCTCCACTTGTCACTCTGTACAATCCTGAAAAAGCCCTTTATCCCTATTCTCAGCCTTCTGCAAGTCAGCCAATCCACTATCCATGCCAATGCATTCCACAAGTGATTTGGGCTAATTGCGTTCAAAATCGCATTAATTGCAAGGTTTGTGAAGGTTTGTAGCTCAGGTTGAGTAACTTGTCAGATAAAACTCTGATCAATGTGTCATACAAATAAATGATTTATTATGAGGATGATAATGTTGAGGAAGCATTAGCACCAGAATCAGAGGTTAGGTATTTTTAATCAACTCTTGCAAGGGTATTATGACACAGCTTTGGAGCAGGTGGGACTTAAACCCAGCTCAGAGGTAGGGTCACTACCACAGCACACAACAGCCCTAACCCAAATCAGAGGCCATTAGTCAGATGGAAATGGGAATTAGATACTTAAGTCAGTAGGGAATTAGAAAATTATAGCCACAGTAACAAGAAAGAAAATGAAAAAAATGATTAAAATAATAGCATTTGAGGTAATTTACTTTTGAAGTATGACACAACAACAACTCAATAAAATTCAATGTGAGGCAACTGTGTCCAGTTTTGGTTATTTAGAGGACACTTATGATGTAAAAAAGCATAGATTGTTATCAGTAAACTAGAACAAGTAAATCTTGAGTGGAATAAAGAATACTGTAGCAAATTAATTCTCAGTTATAAGTAGTAGCAGGACACACACATCTCACTCTGCTATGCTGTTTGGTTACCCATTACTTAAGGATAAGGACAAATGGTAGAAGCTCTATTCAAGGGCAACTAGGGATAGACAATGCATGTTGGCCAATGCCCATATCCCACAAATAAATAAAAAAAGTAGAGGAATTGTTTTGTACTTCAAACATAAAAGATCCATAAAAACAATTTGACATGAGAAGTGATTTTATTTATTTTGACGAGATAGTCTCCCTCAGAACTGTAATTTAACAAATAATATTTATTTTTAAAACACAATTGAATTCAATTGTTGCATTGTTCATGGAAACATCTATTCCAGGTAAAATTATTATTACA
Organism: Chiloscyllium plagiosum; assembly: GCF_004010195.1. NCBI lineage: Eukaryota > Metazoa > Chordata > Chondrichthyes > Orectolobiformes > Hemiscylliidae > Chiloscyllium > Chiloscyllium plagiosum. The sequence goes on along the minus strand of NC_057712.1, from coordinate 86,151,659 downwards.
ATCGTGTTTTGATGCTTTATGCTCTCAATTCAATACCTACTCATGTGGGTACCTACCCATAAACAAACACATAGATCTAGATGCCATCTATCAACCCCTCAGAAAATGAACAGGAAATGACATCACCACAAACCCCAGGAACCCCATCCAGGAGAAAGATATAAATAGAAAGCAGGAAACAACAGCTTCGCTTCACTTGGAGGTCGCCACTGATGATGTTACCTAGCCAGGTAACGAAACGTCAGGATATCAAACCTGCAGCGCAGCGAACAAACCTACACCCTAAATCGCATTACTTTTTTGATATTTCGACTTTTACTTAATCCTGATTGCATATTGATAAACAGACACCTCCCATGAATGACTACAATTACTTGGCTAACTTAGGATGTAATTTATTAATTTTTCAAGAGACCCTTTGACATATTTATAACTGGTATCCTGTCCACAACATGAACAACATCATTTTAAACAACTGAGAATGTCTTTGAGAAAATGCAGAACAATTTATTAGCTACACTGATGCAAGGTAGGCAGTTTCTTAGTGATTTAAATTAATGAAAAACATACCTTGTATCTGAAAATTCAACTTAATTTTAAGAACCTGCAAGTGGGAACATTTAATGGAAACTCACAATGATGATCTATTCAATCTGTGGCCATTTTTCAGGGAAGGGATGGGATTGGCTGCATCATTTGTTTTAAACCAGTGGTGATCATTCCAGAAACTCACCTTGATCTTTTGCACAGGTTTGGATGACTTTGTTATGCTGAGAAAAGAGTCGAGAGTGTGGTGCTGGAAAAGCACAGCAGGTCAGGCAGCATCCAAGGAGCAGGAGAATTGACATTGAGGGCATAAGCCCTTCACCAGGAAGGGCTGAGGAAGGGCTTATGCCGGAGACATTGATTCTCCTGTTCCTCAGATGCTGCCTCACCTGTGTGCTTTTCCAGCACCATATTCTCGACTCTGATGTCCAGCATCTGCAGTCCTCACTTTCTCCTATGCTGAGAAAAGCCATGAAACTGGATACATTGCCTTTTATGCCCAATCAAAAGTAAAATACAAGAAAACCCATTTTGAAAAGCTATGCTCCTGCAGGTTAACCTTCACTATTTCAGTTTAAATCCTCTCCTAATGATGGCTAAGTTCTGGCACAGTTGAACACATGAAAAATTGGAAACCTTTACTACAGAAATTGTTGGAAACTTTCGGTAGGCTGGTCAATATTTGAAAGAATAAAGCAGATTAGATAGAAATGATTGCAAGTCATGAAGCATTCCATGTGAAACATTAACCTGTCTCACTCTTTCAGGTACTGATTTATTTGCTTTATGCTTCCAGCATTTTATGCTTTTATACTTTAGGCAGCTTATCTGCTTACCTCCACAATTTGTTGGAAAAGGTTTCTGGGATATGTGATTATCAAGTCAAATCATGGCAACAATTAGGGCATCACCTGATAATAAATTCTCGACACTCTACTCTTATTATGTGGCTATTTTATAAACAGCCTGCCAGAAGTATGCAAACCATCAACTTACAATTCGCTACATTTTAAATAGATCTTTTTAATATATATATTTTTACCTCCTTCTCCATAAATTGTTTGATCTGAGTGTCTCAATGAACATCTAAAAGTGACAGTGAAGTACGCAGACAGTCAGCGCTTCATTTTCCAGTAAATAATTGCAATGTCGCAACACAGTTAATTACTGTCAACCAGCCCCCAATCAGGAGGGGTTTGGTGATGCTGTCAGCAGAAATGTGCTGCTGACAAAATAAGGCATTGTCTTGCATGAGGGGATGAGGCTGGAGTGGTTGGGAGCTAGTGACATCCTGGTCTGAAATAATTGTGATGAAATTATAAATCTGGCAAGAGGCAGTGATACCTAATCTAATTCAAATTCCACTTTCTTATTCCAAAGTAAAGGAGAAGTGTCAGATTGCAAAAAATGTAACTTCCATAGCATTAGCCTTATATTTGAAGTATGGGGTTTTACCACAGCTAGATAATTTAATTAAAATTGGACACATTTCAGTTCTAATCCAAGTCTGAAACCATGCTCATTTTTATTTCAATGCAATTCTAAATTTATGTTTTGAAAACCTTTTTATGTTGAACTTCTTTGCTCACTAAAGTAAGAAATGAAGCACCGCTTAGGAAATGAAGGAGCTCCTTTTGAGATACTCAGTATTTGTTTTAAAAGTGTTGAGGTCAGGTATAGCTACATTAACTGTTTCTACTGTGGAAAAAAAATGTGCCGTGAATGTAAAGTGAAATGACCAGCATCCATTTTAACCCAGCATTTGGGCTAAAATGTGCCCTTAATGATCAGTCTTGCCTCTACATCGTTTCTTGTGCTGTTTCTCCTTAGCTTTTAGCAATTGGAAAAGTGCAGATCATTCAATATAGAGCTTGATCACAGCAGTGTACTGTTTCATAATTATAGCTGCAAAAGCCTGGTACAATCTTAGCCATTTCACTTCTCTTTTCCTGTGCATTGCATGATCACATGGTTACATTTTGAAATAAGAAAAAGGGATTTCACCATTAAATCTAAATTTAGTGTTTCTTTGTTAAGAGTAGACAATGAATAATCTTCAGGTTTAAAAAATGTGTGTGCAAATTGTATACTGCTTTTACTGGATATGAACATTTTAGTGAGTGTCTTGACTTTGACAGTGCAGACTTCTCACAAACTATCCTCACTTCTCACTCACTGTGCAGAATTCTCACTGACGATACAGAGTTTTCATTCACTGTACAGACTTCTCATAAACTGTACAGAGTTTTCACTCACAATCTCCTCTTCTAACTGATGGTTCAGACATTCACTATCCACACTTCTCACTCACTGTTCAGACTTCTTAGTGACTTCGTATACCTCACCAGCATATTCCGATCCTGAACTCATTACCACCCCCTTCCCACTTTTTATTTGATTGTTTGTCTACATTTTACTTAGGATACCAATTTCCATAACCTTCTGTGGAAATTTAGGGAAGCTTTTCAGATGGTTGTTTGTGAATTACATAATGGAACTGTCCAACATCTGGTTGAGATGTAAATTCCACAAATAAATATCTGTGGTTTTTCTCAGGCTTGAATCCAGTGAGATATTTTAGCATTTCTTGAATTGATTTTTTTTTTCTCAATGTCTTCTTGAACTGAACACTGACCATGGCCCACTCCTCAATGTAGTGAGATGATCCCCAACTGTGGGCACACCAAGTAGCATATGACCCATCCCAAGCCCGTCGATTAATATTGGATGCTGCCTTTGACTTCCTGCACTGGGACTACTTGATTGAATGCTGTGTTCGTTGGCCTCACTAAGGACTGCACCCCTTAGCCTTTGAGACATGACCACTTGTTTGAAGCACATTCAATATGCTTGTCACATAGGCAGCTGGCACATGCTACAGGTTTGAGACTGATGTAGCATGATGTTTTACACCAACATGTCCACCCCTTTGATTGTCCACTGCCGGCAGCCATAGCAGCTGACTGACTTTGGTTTGTGTTAAAAGGCAAGGCAACTCAAAAATACAGTGAAGCTCAGCTCTGGCTGATGGGGAAAAGGCAGGGCAGAGATGTTGTGAATATCTAAGCAGGTGCAAAGTGAATGAGGGCTTAGAGCGCAAGGAAGGAGCTCTGAAAGGCTTCCTGGTTGAATCTATGATTTGGGTGCTTGCCCCTGTGTGCAAGATGTCATGCAATGGTATTACAATGAAAGGTGCCACTGCACTCCAAAGTGTAGCATTGAAGTGGAGAACAATGTTGAAGGTGAGTCAGAGACCTTTTAGGAGGCTGCTATATATCCAATTCCAAAGCCTGTGGACAGGGATGCAGGCAGTCGCTACTTATTGAGTGTGCCCTGAGACGTTGGTGAATGTTGTCCAAGATAAAGGTCTGGAGGAGAAATTAAGAAGCTAGAGTCACTGGGTATCAGCTCCAATATTCAGACGGGGATTTGTTGCCATCTGGTTTCTGTTCTGTGGCTGGTAAAATGGGAATCTGTGGGCTAAATGGAGTGAAATTAAGCAATAATCACACAAGTACATGGGTGCAAATATGGCTCTTGCTGCTCACTGGTGAGTTTCTTATCTTGCAGTTCAAAATTTGGTTGGAGTTTCAGACTTCTGTCTCTTGACATTGAGAATCTCACTTTTTCTGATCTCACTATTGAAATAACTCCACAGAGGCCGGTATCCTGTCACCGAGTCGCCCTTTCTTTACATGTGCAAAATCCTTGACATTGATCCAGCTCCCTCAGAGCCAGCCATCAGAATGAACAGAATCCCTGACACTCCTGTTTACATCTGCTAGCCAGGGCTCCCTGATTGACCAGGTTAACAGCCCCAGTCAGGGAACTCATATTCTGTGAGGTCTACCTGCCTGACCTTGTTGCAACCACCAAAGCCATATTTTGCCAATGACCATAACAAAGCCCACATCATACAATGGCAAGGAAGACTCTGTCTGACCTGTTTGACCCCATTGAGATCTAGAGCTAGATTGTTTGATTCTCCACCTATCATCAGATTAGATGGAACCTAATATAGTTTCTAACATTAACCCTTTCAGTACCCTTTAACTAGTGAAATTGTCAGACATCCATCATTGTTTATAAGAACATCAAGGTACTTAGAAGTGGCAGGATTTTGCACATAGTATATTACCTTGTATATTCTCAACTGCACAGAGATAGGGAAAAGGCAGCAAAGGTCTAAAACAAATATTAGAGGAGGAGATGTATTTCTTATGCTGCAGGTAGGCTGAAAGACCAATTTTGTCATTGTTTCATTCTACAATTATATGGTAAAAATGAAAATACCATCCTATGTCTTTTCAAACAACTTTATTTTTCCAGAATAACATTTGCCAGATTAGCAAAACAGAATTGCATCTCATAACAGCCACAATATTTGGAGTTAAGAGAAATCACCCCAAAATTGTCAACAATTATTAATGTCATTCTTCTTCTGTCTGTTTGAATGATTTGCAATCATCGCAGTGACTGTTCCTGCAGGTTTACCAGACCATGTACAGCACACGGTAGAGATTGCAGTATTTTAAGTGGCATAAGGTGAGTAAGCAGAACAAAAAGACATATCAGGATTCACATTTTCTCTTGTAATATTACAATATTTTCTAACTTCCCACCTTTGATTCTTGCCTGAGGTGTTATTGTGAAATCAGCCTTGACAACACAAGAATACTTCCTGACTGCCTTGCAGTCTCAGTACTTCATCTACTTGCAGCAGGGCTCAGAATTGGGCTGGGGACTGGTTGGAGGTTTGTAGGTATGGGGAGATGTGAGAGGGGGCTGGGGTTTCATGCAGTAAATGAGGACAGGCACAGCTTTGTCAACAAAGTGACAGTGTTACACCCAGAAATCAACTTAGGTCGTTTCTACCACATTGTCAATGAGAGATCAGATCACTGATTCACTATTCTACCACAATGACTAACATTTGCCCGCCCAATAGAAGAGAGTTGTAGAATGGTCTGCATGTTGTTACTAAATTATAGTAAATAAATAAAAATAGAAGCTCAGTGATTTGTAGTAGTTATATTGTGGATCTTTCTCAAGTCAAAGAAAAAACAAAGTTTTTGCAGCCTGGGTAAGCTAGAGTCTGTTGTGCAAACACTTGTGTGCCATTTTTCCTATTCACAGCCAAAGAAATCCTAGTCACACAGACATTTCAGTAGCTGCAGCTTTTTGTTCACCTTAAGATCATTCTAATGATCACAACCATGACTTTCTCTACCCCATTTATCTTCACTTTAACCGTTGTGAACTTCGCATGATTTTTAAAGGTGTTGACTAGGCTAGTGTTCATTGCCGATTAGAAAATGCCCTTAACAAGGTGGAGATGAGCTGTCTTCTTGAACCAAGGCAGTCCAAATGATGTCGGTAGAAGTAATGCTGTCAAGGAAGGAGTTGCAAGATTTTGGCCCAGCCGCAGTGAAGGAACATCAAATAGCTCCCTATAGTTTCAAATCACAAAGGAAAGCTCTTAAACAGCCTAACAATCCATGCAGTTCAAAGGTCATTAGGCGTGGATAACATCCTGCTCCCATCCAGCCCAATTGAAGGCATTTCATCACATTTCTCATTGGTTAAAGTTAAAAATCACACAACACCAGGTTATTGACCAACAGGTTTATTTGGAAATCCTAGTTATTTTCAATATATAATTTCAGTTTCATCACACTGTAAACTTTTGCTATAAGTTCTGTGTCTTACGATCTTATACTCCACAACCAACTGATGAAGGAGCAGCACTCCGAAAGCTAGTGCATCCAAATAAACCTGTTGGACTTTAACCTGGTGATGTGTGATTTTTAACTTTGTACACCCAAGTCCAACACCAGCATCTTCAATTCATTCCTGATTGGTTCACCAAGAATATCCTCCACTGACCTCCATTTATAGTGATAATATTTATGTGGTCCAGTTATGTTTGTGGTCAATAATGATTCCAGCCGGACTATTGATTATTTTTCCTCATTCTTTCTTTGGATGTGGACATTGGTGGTAAGGCCATCATTTGGGATTTCCATTCCTAATAATCCTGAACTTCAATAGATTGCTCGGCTGTTTAAAAGTCAACTACACTGCTGTGGGTCACTAGTCTCATGTAGACTAGACTAGGTAAGAATGACAGATTTCCTTCCATATTGGAGAAATTCCTTTACTGAGACTATAGTTCAGATAAATTCATTGACATTAAACTTCACCAGATGCTTTGGTGGGTTTTGAATCCATGTTCTCAATGTATTAATCATCTGGATTACTTGTCCAGTGATTTTACCACTATACCACCACCTTCTCCATTGATGGTGGGGTTTTCAGCAATGATAATATTGCCATATGTCAGGGTGATATGGTTGAATTCTCTTTTGTTAGAAATGGTCATTGCCTGGCACTTATGCAGCATTGAATGGTGTGATGCTGGAAAAGCGCAGCAGGTCAGGCAGCATCTAAGGAGAATGAGAATCTTATGCATGGTAACTAATTGTCACTCAACTAAATGTCCAAGTCTGCTGCATGCCATTATGGATTGCTTCACCATTTGAGGAGTTTTAAATGAAACTGAACACTGCAAGCTTTACCAAACTCCCCACTTGTAATCTTAACCTGGAGCAAAGATTATTGATGATGTAGTTGAATATAGTTGGGCAAGGCACTACCCTGAGGAACCCTTACAATGATGTCCTGGAGATGAGATGATTCATCTGCACCAATGAGAACCAACTTCCTTTTTGCTTGGTTCAACTTCAGCAAATGGAAGGCTTTCCCCTTGATTCCCATTGACTCTGCAGCTTGCACCAAATCCCATTTCCCTATTATCTCCCTGCTTGTTGACCAACTTTGGATCCCAGTCAAGCAGTGCCCTAATTTTAAAATTCTTATCCTTGTTTATAAATGCACCAGGGCCTAACCTCTCACTATTTCTGACATCTCCTTCAGCCAAGAACTCTTCATGATATCTTTGTTCCTCTAGTTCTTCTTTCTCGAGTATCTATAATTTTAACTAGCCCATAATCGATGGCTGTACCTTCAGCAGCCAAGGTCCTGAGCTCTGGAAATCCCATATTATATTTCACCACTTTCATCTGTTACGACATGCTGCAAAAGTCTACCTCGTTGTGCAAACTTCTGATTATTATGTCTAATAACTTCTTATGTGGCTCAGTTTTTAGCTAGTCACTTTGTGTCCCTGTCACTTTACTTTAAAGACATTATTTCTGGTCTTTCTGCAACCATTTCTGACAACTATGTCAGAGCTCCAGCAGAGGCCTTATGTAGATCTCCAGTGGTCAGCTTCTTCATGGAAATTAAGGCTGGACAATAAATGTTAGAGTCAAAAAAACTGCAGATACTGTAATCCAAAATTCACAAACAGGAGGTGGAGAAGTCAACGTTTACAATAAATCTTGGCATACCTTGATGCCAATAATAAAGTAAGGACAGCTCTCTCATAGAATCCCTACATTGTTGGAGCAGGCCATTCTGCCCATCGGCTCCACACCAACCCTCGGAAGAGCATCACACCCAGACACAGCCCCCCTACTCAGTCCCTGTAACCCTGCACTTCCCATGGCTAACGCACTTAGCCCACACATTTCTGGACACTATGGCAATTTAGCATGGTCAATCCACCTAACCTGCATATCTTTGGACTATGGGAGGAGACCAGAGCACCCGGAGGAAACCCACGCAGACAAGGGGAGAATGTGCAAACTCCACACAGACAGTTGCCCTAGGCTGGAATCAAACTTTGGTCCCTGGCGCTGTGAGGTAACAGTGCTAACTACTGAGCCATCATGTTGTCTCTCCCTACATATATTAGGCTCACATCTTTATTACTTTCAGTCTACTGTAGTAGAATATGCTTCTACTACATATAGGTCTTAAAAAGCTGCATGAGTTATTCTTTTAAATACTGATTTTACATCCATTCAGTGAATTTTGCAGATAAAGTTAAGGACACAATATAAAAATACTAAAATTTCCTGAGGGTTCAGTATCATATCACAAGTTATGCTTCTGAAAGTGCCGGTTATTAAGATAACTAATTGATAGTTGCCTCTTTGCAGTTAGGCACAAGGGAAAGAGATTTATCTCAAATCAATGGCTGTCTACACAGGGTGAGTTTGCATGGACTTTCTGTATTCTTTCTTTTAAGATGACTCGATCGCAATAATGCTTGATGCACACAAAGCAAAAGATCAGTGTTACTCCTGTCTCTGGGCTTTGTTAAATGAACAGAAGTGCACTCGCCTGTATCAAATTGCAAAGATTGAAAAGAGATATGCCAATAACATTAGTGTTACAATAATATGTTGAAAACCATCTGTGTTGAATATTAGGCAAGTTGTGGATTGATGGTATTTTTAAGTAGCACATTTAACTCAATTGTGTCATGCACAATTGACAAAAGTTACAAGTATGTTCCCTTAGGTCAGGTTTATAAGCTATTATGCATATTCTAGCACAACAATAAGTAAGGACAAAAGGAATGCATTTTAGTTTGGCAAGGTTTGTTCAAAGGAAATGTAAGAAATTGAGGAGGTATTTTATATTCATAATTGAGAGAAATAGTATATTCTGTGCCACAATTTGTGAAGATATGTGATGCTGAGGGTTAGGGGGTAGGATATCTCAATGCCACTGTTGAAGAAATTGTTGCAATTTTTGAAAGATATTTTCAGTTTTGAGTGCTTTATTACCATGATGTTCATGCTTCCTTAAACTTAAATTTCTTTTTTTGTGAATTCCAAATGCAAAAGAGAGGGAGAGCAATGATGGATTATTACATACTGCTTGTAAATAACCTCACAAGAAAGTGGTCTTTCACTGTGCTCCTGAGGATACACCTATGATATAATATCCATTTAATGGGGGTGAAGATTACTTTGAAATAACAGAAATGGTCTTAGGTGATTGACAGATTCTCACTAAATTGTTTGATGTCACCAATTGCCATTAAAGTCAGTTGTGACATGAAGGAAAACTGCAGTGTACTGAAATAATGCTCCAACAGAATCCTAACAATGCATACAGAATTTCCAAGAGATTTTTACTTGAATGAGGCTTTGAACAGGATTCATACAACATATAGATAAGAGCTATTAGCACACTTCTACCCTACATTCCATTTAATCATGCATTCAGTACAGTCTAAACAAAAACAACAAGGCACTTAACAAAAATGTGCATTTTGCACTGAAGGGATTAGAATTTTCAATTGCATTCTGTCTCCCGGTAAAATTTGGCAGCATGGTAACTATATTTAGCACGCTGAGTAGTAGAAAACAGATAACTGAGGGACTCAGGATTTTCAAATTAACTATGGCTCACAATATTTAAACAAATGTTCATTTATCCAGTTACTCATATATTGGAGAAAACGCTGCCACATTTACTAAACTGAAAGAGTTTAGATATGAGCTGTCTCATTGCACATACCAATATGTCCTCCATCAAATTATTTCAAAAGAATTTAATTTGTCAGTGCATTCATAATGGCAATATTATAAGGCAGTTCTATTAAGCTTCACACAAATTATCGACTCATTTATTTTATTGCTATTTGAAGGAAATTGTTGTGCAAATTGAGGATAATACCTTCCTACATTGCCAGTGATGACAGTTAAGAAGTCTTTACCTGTTTGTTCAAAAGTTCTGAGGATGTGTGAGACACTTTCATTAATGCAGACTTTTTTGTATTGCAGAATTCTATGAGAAAATTCTGATTAATTGTATGTGTAAAAACATCCTCACATTACCACTGAGGATGAGCACAAACTCAAATATCCAAATTATACTAAAACTGCAAAGGACCAAAACAACTGAAGCAATTGTTGGAATGTTCCCTGCTTTAAGTAGTTCCATATGCCTTTTCCCCATATGTAAAATAATAAAGCAATTATTTATTGACTTCATCATAAAACTGAAACACCCAACTATATCCAGTCATAGAATAGATAATGTTATTTATAATTTTCTCAAAATTATTATCAAGCAGATGCCTACTACTGGTTCTTCAATTACAGACACCTTACTGTATATGGGAGCTGTAATGCAGGTCACTCATAATTCAAAAAGGAGATAAGATTTTTTTCTGATTATCAATCAAGCTAATCAAATATATTGATACAGAGTTCACTTTGAATTATTGAGCACCTTTTGTGTTTAATGGTTTCTCAAAATCCTTTTTTATGAAACTTTTTTATTATTTCATATGCATCAAAACTATAACTCAAAGTTTAATAAAATAGCTCTCTATTGGACCAATCAATAAATTCCAGTGAAAGCATCTTCCTTGTAAAAGGATCTTTCTTGATAGGTTTTATTGGGATCAGTAAGTTGTCATGAGCTGCCATTCAGGGACACACTTCTGTGAGCTCTGTTTGAATCCAGTCTGGATTGATCAGACAAAAGTCTTCCATGTGGCCACAAGACAATAAATAGATTGGGGTACTTTGAAACATAGCTTTGAGGAAACATAACGTCATGTAAGCAAAGTCATTTATATTTTATTACAGAACAGCAAAGTCAATTAAAGTATACATCATGAAAATTTACAGAATGAAGCCTTTCGTCCTATCAGATCTATTCTGACCGAGAAGTAGTCACTCAATCAAATCCCAGTTTCCAATTCTTTGTCCTTTGCCTTGTACAGTGTTCTAATGCATATCCAAGTATTTTATACACGTACTAAGGTTTTTGCCTCTATCACACTTTCAGTCAATAGTCCCCATCATCTTCTGTCTGAAAAAGATTTCCTTCAAATCAAAATCTACTGCCTCTTATCCTAAATCTGTTCCCTATGTTACATAAAAGGAGAACAAGTATAAAAAGAGTTGTTTTTGCATAGTATCTGACATGACTCCAGGATAACCCAAAGCACATCTCAACTAATGAAATGTTTTTGAATTATTATCCATTACCAATTTACATAAATAAATAGCATGGGATTTCGTTTTACACCAACCAGGCAAAGAAAGTAGGACACCCCAATAATTTTGGAAGCAAGAAGTTCATGTCAGTATGGAAGGTCAGATATTCTGTAGGGAACTGTATTGGGTAGGGAGGGGTACTTGAACTGGTTATATGTTTTTGTTTTGACTCTGCAAGTATAAAACTATAAACTGCTCCTTTCCCTATTGCAATGCAAAATAAATTAAAAAATGACAATGAAGTGAAAGATAATTTGTAAGAAACAATCAACAATGTTTCATCTCTTAACTTTGCATATTGATAGTATTGGGTATTGATAGTTGCTAATTGTATTTGCCAAAGTTAAATGGCATGAATTTTCACTCTCTGTGTAGAGTTTTAATTGCCACATGTACAATTACATGAAACTAGCCCAAGAAGTGATTTTGTTTTGTCATATGCAATGAATTAAATACCAATATTACTGTTAATAAATATTAATAAATACCAATATTACTGTTAATAAATATTAATAAATACCAATATTACTGTTGTTCAAATTGTGGGATTCTACTGGAAAGAATAATTTCACTGAATAGAATTCAGTTGCCTAAATGAAATTCAGGTGCATGTGTTTGAAAAATAACAGGCTGTTTCATATTTTAGCTTGGGTTCACATAATTCTGAGAACCCACCAGGGTGTTTGTTACGAACAGTCCCTTATGTACCACTGCCACACAATTCACTTCAACCAGAGATTTCTTCTGTATACAAAATGCTACAAGTTGTGTGTTGAACATACTGCACCTTAGATTATTTGCTATTCTCTGTGTAAAACACAACAATGTAAGCATTGTATTTTGTAAAATAAAATAATTATTTTATTTGCTTTAGTAGTCTTCAAGTTTCCAAGATTTCCCAAAATGCTTTGTAGATAATGTCTTGTAGTTTTGAGGTGTTGTAACTGGGCAAACAAGAATTAGTACACAGGGCACAGAGTCATAAAGTCATAGAGATGTACAGCTCGGAAACAGACCCTTCAGTCCAACTTGTCCATGGTGACCAGATAATATAAATTAATCTCGTACCATTTTCCAGCACTTGGCTCATGTCCCTCTAAACTGTACCTATTCATATTCATCCAGATGCATTTCAATATTGTTGTTATTGTACCAGCCTCACCACCTCCTCTGACAGCTTATTCTATACACGCACCACCGTCTGTGTGAAAAAGTTACCGTTGGGTCCCTTTTACATCTTTACCCCTCACCTTATACTTACACTGTCTAGTTTTGGACTCCCCTACCCAGGAGAAAAGACCTTGACTATTCACCCTATCTATGCCTCTCATGATTTTATAAATCTCTGTAAGGTCACCACTCAGTCTCCGATACACCCAGGAAAATAGCGCCAGCCTATTCAGCCTCTCCCTATACCTCAAAACCTCCAACCCTGGTCATATCCTTGTAAATCTTTTCTGAACCCTTTCAAGTTTCACAACATCTTGCTTATCTCAGGGAGGTCAGAATGGAATGCGTGGGTTTTCTCCGGGTGCTCCGGTTTCCTCCCACAGTCCAAAGATGTGCAGGTCAGGTGAATTGGTCATGCTAAATTGCCCATAGTGTTAGGTAAGGGGTAAATGTAGGGGCATGGGTGGGTTGCGCTTCGGCAGGTCGGTGTGGACTTGTTGGGCTGAAGGGCCTGTTTCCACACTGTAATGTAATCTAATCAATATTTCAAAAGTGGCCTAACCAGTGTCCTGTACAGCTGCAACATGACCTCCTAAATCCTATACTTAATGCACTGACCAATAAAGGTAAGTGTACCAAACACCTTCTTCACTACCCTGTCTACCTGCAACTCTACTTTCCATCAACTGTGAACCATCAGCCCAAAGTGTCTTTGTTCAGCAATACTCCCCAGGACCCTACAATTAAGCGTGCAAGTTCTACTCTGATTTGCCTTACCAAAATGCAGCAGCTCACATTTATCTAAATTAAACTTCATTGGCCACTTCTTGGCTCATTTGCCCATCTGATCAAGATCCTGTTTTACCCGAAGGTAATGTTCACTACAACACCAAATTTTCTTAACACCCATCTAATCCTCTTACTAATTACTTTAAATCTCTGCCACCACCCACCATGCTTACTTGTCTCTCAGTCAGAAGAAATAAGTCCTTTCTATCTACTTTATCGAGGACAGTTTTTAAAACCCCAAACTTAAATTCCCTCTCCGCTGCAAAAGATCAAAAACTTATTTAATCTTTCCTTATAATTAAAATTCACAATTCCTGGGACCAAGTTCATAAATTTTGTCTGCTCCCTCTCTAGCAATCACATGTCTCAAATAATGTGTTTAACAGTCTAATAATAAAATGGGGATTGCACTGTTTTCATTTTAGTCCCATTCTTTCCACTGGTTACAATGAATTTAAATTGAACCAGGTTGGCCATTTGCCAAATTATGTGAGTTTCAGACTATGTCAAGTTCAGTATTAAGAATAAATCAGCCAGGCTTCTTTTGCTAACAGGCAATACCTTTTTTTTGGCCAGAAACAAACTTAGTCAAAGATGCAAAGATGATTGAAAAACAGTTTAGATTATATATATCTAGCCTTTTCAAAAACAAAACTCATACTAAAATAAAACAAACAAAACTGCAAATGCTAAAGATCTGAATGAAACAAAAACAGAAGTTACTGGAGAAACTCAGTAGGTCTGGTAGAGTCTGTGGAGAGAAAACAGAGTTAATTAGAGGCTGCTAGTTCTAAAGAAGGGTCCCTGGACTCAAAATGTAAACTCTGTAAATGCCTGCTGAGTTTCTCCAGCAATTTCTGTTTCTGTTCAATGCATACACATGTCTGAAGAGAAATAAAAAAACTCAAACTTTGCTGAGGTGAAAGAGAAGTAAGTAGTGAAGTAATAGTTACACACATTTAAAAAAAAAATCAGTCATGGATTGTCTCAAATAATGTTCTGAGTAGATGTATTCTGCACACATCCACAAGCTGCTGGCACAGTCATTAACTGGAACAGTTATAGCTTGCTGAATTCCTTTTAGTTCAGACAGTGAACAGCACGCAGTTCAGGTAAATTAGTTCAGATAAATTCCAAGAAAATCCATCTCAAGAAATCTCCTCAAGTGGTAAGGCTGACTTTCAGTAGTTTTTCAGCATACAAACTTTGCTGAGATGAAAGAGAAATGGAGGAATGGGCTGTTGCAATTCAGACAGGTTAAATTCTCTCTCACTGAGTTCAAAAACACAATACAATCCATTGGTTCTGAATGGGTTCTGTTATGACTCCATTTGTAAGCCAATTGAATCAAAATTGGAAAACAATAAAAGTCAATGTAAAAAAGCCACTTGTAAATACAGGATATGTTCATATGTCAGAGCTTTAAGATTACACCGCTGCATGATAGTGCATTTGTAAGTATGAGCATTCGTAAGCTGGACTGTCGTAAATTGGAGAACCCTGTAGTGTTATCCCACTCATAAACTCAACCATATTACCTATCTGTGAAAGTTTTCCAGACTGTATGACTTCAGCCATGCTCTCTGCTCCTTGTGATGCAAATGTTTTATGTTTACTGACTCGTCATTGTTTGATATTGCAAGTGTTTTACATCGTTCCAGCATAACCATCCTGCTTTCAACCCATCCAATAATGGAAAGTATTCTGTACTTTCTTGATCACTTTATCAAGCCTCAGAGAGTTGCACTTCAAGGTCTCAATTTCTTTACACTTCTCAGAATATTCCATTTATTGTATACGGTCTTCATTTTATATCTTCCTCAAATTCACCTTATCACACTTCATTCTCCAGATTAAAGTTCTCTTGCTATTTTACTCCCCACGTGACCTGTTCATTGATTTCTTGCTGAAATTTACAGCATTCTTCCTCATTATCAACAAAGCACCAAACTTTCCCGCCATGTGTCTACTGATGGACAGCTCTGACAGATGAATGACCAGACCCCTGAATGATCAACGGGCAATTCCCCAGTTGACATACTGCAACTCTCTTGACTACTTGCGTTGGACTTGCAGAACTGTTTGTGACCCAGTCTGCAGACTGAAGTGATATGGACTGCCCTCAACACCCAGCCCCCACAACCACTTAACCTCCTTAACTGATTGTGACCTTCCCAAGAGGAAAACTGATTGAGTCTAAGCCTCTGAACTGAGATCTGATGATTCCCATATTGCACCAGGATAACTGCCTCCCTTGACTTGACTGAGGACTTTGAAATATGACTATTTGGTTAATGCACATCCAGTGCATTTGCTGTGTTAAGTGTTGGCATGGGCTGGAGGTGTGACAGTCATATAACACTGTGTTCCACTGAAACATGTCCACTCCCCTTGGCTGATGACTGCTGATAATCATGAGAAGCTATTGGGTTTTGTATCTCTGCTAAACAGCAAGTTCAAACAAAAGTACTGTGAAGGGGGGAACAGACCAAAAGGCTTTGATGCTGAGAAATGGAAGTAAGTGCAAAGTGAATGA
>NC_057712.1:86123708-86135187 GCF_004010195.1 Chiloscyllium plagiosum | reverse complement strand
AAACCCACGCAGACACGGGGAGAACGTGCAAACTCCACACAGTCAGTCGCCTGAGGCGGGAATTGAACCCGGGTCTCAGGCGCTGTGAGGCAGCAGTGCTAACCACTGTGCCACCGTGCCGCCCTCACCTTCTCCTTTTTATCCTGCGTATTTTCCCTTCCAGGTAGTCATCCAATTTCTTCTTGGGTCTTTTCATCCATCTCAATCAAAGGCAGCACATTCCAGAACTTAACATCTCACTGCCAGTTTCCATTGCCTGGTTGCCTATTACCATAAATCAATGTCCTCTTAATTTTCAATCCTTCCCCATATGCATCCTGTTCATGATTTTGCCTATTTTTATCCAAATATCCTCTCAAACTTGCCTTCGTCAAAAATTTCCCACCATAACCTCTCTAATCTATCTGCGCACTTGACATTCCTTATCCTTGGAATCTTTCTGTACTCTCTTCAAAGACTTCACATATTTCCCAAAGGGTGGTGCCCAAAACTGGATGTAATGCTCCAGTTGTGACTGAACCAGTGTATTACACATTTTTGACATATCTTTTTTGCTGTTATACCCTGATGCTCCTATTAAAAAAATCCTAGGATGCTTTATGAACCACTCTCTCAGTTTGTCCTACTCCTTGCAATGCCTTACGCAGGGAACACACCCTTCTTAGTCCTGGTGGCCGTGTATTGGAATTGACACAGAAACTCACAAACAATTTCAAAATTACTGGGAAATTGTATAACATTCTTTTTGAAGTCATCTGCTGGCTATCTCGAAAAAGTAATTGACCTGTTTATTTTAAATTCATTAACAATTCACTGCTTTACGATCAAGTTCCTCCATCAATTATTAATATGGTGAAGAGTAATTTCTGAAATAGCTGACAAATTGCCTGTCTCATGCAGTGGCAATGGATCTTCCAGGAGCTGTTTCCACTGTTGCTGATCTGCTTAGGACCAGGGACAATAAGGCTGGCTTTAGTTGTGATATCACCAAATATAATTAACACATCAGCAGGCATGTGGTTGAAGTATGGCTTCTCTTTGAACTGCTGGACCTGGTAGAAGCAAAGGAATTGTATAAAGTGAGGAGACAAGAAGAAAGAAAATGAAAGATTGATTTCAAACTGATTCCTGGATGGCAAGACTGATACCCGAGGAGAGACTGGATCGGTTAGGACTGCATTCACAGGAGTTCAACAGAATGAGGGAACATCTCATCGAAACCTAGAAAATGCCATCAGGCCAAGACAGGAAAAATTCAGGATGTTCCCAATGAGTGGGGTTTCCAGAACCACATGTCACAGTTTAAGGTTATTGGTAGTCACTTAGGAATGAGAAGAAATTTCTTCACCCAGAGAGACATGAATCTGTTGAATTCTCTGCCACAGAAAAGTCTTGAGACCAACATGTTGAATGTTTTCAGGAAGGAGTTAGTTTTTATGACTAAAGAGATCAAAGGATATGGAGAGAAAGCAAGAATAAGATACTGAGTTGGATGATCACACATGATCATATTGAATGGTGGAATAGGTTCAGAGGACTGAATAACTTATTCCTGCTCCTATTTTCTAAGCTCTTATGTCTATACTTTTGAAAGAACAATAGTTCACAATAATAATTTTTGTTTGAAAGGGCTTAGAAAAATGACACTCCCTCTTTAAAGGGGAATTGTTGAGCCAAAAGTCCTACTGCACAGCATTGTGATTTGTTCTGCTTGTCTAACTTACTATCATGATGTTTCTTGTGTTGTAAAATTTTGTGAAATCTTTATGAGGACAGATTGACCCTTCTTCCTCAAAATTCTGTGTCCCAAACCCATGGGGAATACTGCACTAATGGTGCACAAGACCTGTTCAAATGGGGTTCTCAAACAACAAGGGCATCACTGAAACTTTTGATTGTTTCTCATCTCTCTGAGTGATGCCACATGCTGCAGTCCTGCCTGTTAATTGGCTCTAGTCCATAATCTTGTGCTTATTTGGTTCAGCAACCCACGACCTCTTGTTCTCTGCGTTTACCTTTCTCTGAGAAACTGACTGCTTTGTTTGCGTGATCGATTCTAAACCCTGACAGGAAAAGTGAAGCTGCTTTTACTACCAGAAATGACAAGAAGCAGAAGAGAAGGAGAAGCTGAGCCCAGATCTCCTGGCCAGTTGTCATCTTTCTGCCTGTCTAGGCTTTTAGTTGGAGAAAGATTCCTGATTCTGTTTGTTTGTTCAGTTCAGCAATCCACCTGCTTTTCACCATGCCACAGTTAGTGGAGGTACCTCAGGGGATTTTTCAAAACGTATTGCAGACACATCTGAAAATGTGGTACAACAGAAGAATAAGGGAAGAGGGAAAATTGGACTTTAAAGTGGAGATAGGAGGGGTTACAGAAGTAAAGGATTGGGGAAGGCAGGAAACAGAGTGGGTGGGAGCAAGAGAGAGTATGGAGAGGGGAACAGAAACTAAGCAAGCACAACATGACCAATTCACTATTGTAGGTACACCAAAATGCTGATGAATGTGCCATTTCTTTCTCGGGACTGCATGAACGAGAAAACTTCTACCTTCCCTTAGAAAGGAAATTGAATGGGATGTTACTTACTATTAAACTTTTGCTGGCACTGGACTCACCAAGATCAGAGAAAAAGAACTAAAACCTATAACAAAAAACTAAAATCGTGCTCATGGTGTTGATGTATAACACATATGAATAAGACTTCTCAAATGATTGTAAGCATTTCTGTGAAATATTAAGAGACCAAACCTACAAATCCCAGTCCGATGTCCAGAATTTCTAATAAAACTATATGTAAAGTGTGGGACAATATCAGTAACTGGACTGATCAGGAGACAGATATTCTGCCCATCACACTTCCCATCATGTAAAAGACCTCTCTATATTTTCAGTTTAACAAATCTAGTTGGCTGTGCATTAGGTTAGGGACAAATTATTATTAAGTGAGTTGCATTGCCTTTTTTAAATTCTCTCTTGGGATGTGAGCATCTCTGGCAAGGTCAACATTCATTGCTCATTCCTAATTGTCCCTAAATTGAGGGGCTTGCTCAGTTATTTCACAGAGCAATCAACCACATTGCTGTGGGTTTGGAGTCATATGTACAGCAGACTGGATCAGGATGATTTTGTTTTCTTGAGCACATAGTGTTTTTTTTTAATACAGCAGTGATTATATTATTGCCATTAGACTGGCTTTTATTTCCAGATTTTATTTATTAAAATTTCACCAACTTGGGACTTGAACCCATGTCTGAGCATTTGTCTGAGTCTCTGCTAGGTCCAGTGACAATGTTACTCACCACCTCCTGACAAATGGACCTACATACACACTTTTCCCTGGACATCAACATTCGGCACTTTCTGCTGTAGTAAACAGCATTTTTAAAAATTGATGCTTGATAAAAGCGACCTACGAGTTACTGATTTTTCTTGATGATGTCCTGCACTATTGGCCTCGGTGTTTCAGGCCTCTCACATTAAATGAGAGATCCATATCCTGCTACTTTTCCTCCTATTATCAATGAACACAGTACCAAATACTCAGTTGCACAATATATTCTGACATACTGCATCATATGTTAATGAAAAGGTTAACTAGATCTTGAGATATTTTTCGATACAAGAACTTATCAGTACATCAAAGAGCTGCACACCTTTATAGGAGAAGAGTGCACATGACTGGAATATTTTTTCAAACTCATCTACTCAGTATCATCCAGCTAAATTAAATATGTGCACGAGGCCAGTGCTCCCACAGCATAAATTTCCACACATCCCATTTGTCTGCATATCACCCTTCAGAGAAATCAAAGTGAGCAGCAGCTCCTCGGGTTTGCATAAAGCAAACAAAATTAGATTCGCTTTGCCGAATCAAAGCTCGCAAGGGATTCTGGGTCTCTCTCACAGGGACAAATTACTTCAAACAACCCCTTTGTACTGACCAAATCAAAAAAAAATACAGGTCTATAAACAAGTCTTGGAACCCCAAACATGGTAATTAATAATTAAACTTGTCCTTTGGCCTCTGCTGCTGTGTGAGAGATCAATTTATAATATTGGCATTTACTATTACGGACTGGGAGCTATATTTTCATTATTTGTCTAAAAATTAGTTAACTTTCGATGCCCCTTATGTCTTGCAAAGAAGATGGTGGAAGTATATGGTTTTGCATAATGTAGGAGTGATAAAATGCAAGCAAGAGGGAAACACTTATCACAAACCTTTTAACATTTCTCGACTAGTTAACAAGCTGCTTAACCAGCAAATGTGTCAAAAATTCAATAAATCAGCTGTGCTGTGCACAACATATTTATGAAATGACTATGAGGAAAGTTTAAAAAGCATTTTTTTTCCCATGATGCCCAGCGTGCACTTGTCTATTGTCTTACTGTCTGAAATGGCAGCAGCATTTCACTGCAAAAAGATGTCCTTGTCCCTTTTTCCCGCCTTCTTCCCAACAGAGGAAACAATTGTGGCAATGTGTCACAGGGATTGTGAACCTTTTGTCTATGACTACAAAGATCTAGCAGAAACTATGCAAGAAGTTGCATAATTTATGAAAATTCACTAATAATAAAACAATAATGTTGATGTAAAGAACCAGTGTTAGACATAAATGGCATTGAAGCCAAGTTATGGCTGTTCATGATTTATGTAAAGAAACCTGTAATGGCACACAGATTCCTTTTTCAGTGATGCAGCAACAGAGGTATGGTTTATGCAAACAGCAAAGTTGTGAAACAGCATAATAAAAGCTATGATGTGCATTGTCAAAACACTTTGTTTAGTCATGCTCTTAAATTTAAATACTAAACTTTTAAATGACTGCAACTCAAACTCCCATGAATAAATTGGTTGTCATGCAGCTCTTAAGAATTAAAGGTGTCTTGTTTCTTATGAAAAAAATGATGTATCTTTTGAAATATTTAGCCTATTATACACTAACCCATTTTGTAAAACCATTTTTGTTTCATTTTAAGGTCATCTTTAAGAACAAAGTAAAAGGAAAGTTATATAAAAAGCTCAAAGTACCTTAGAGACAATGAAGTGTGAGGAAAATGTGATATTTATGCTGAAGACATGGGCTTAGGGGAGGGGAAGGAGTTTACAATAAGTGGGGATGCAGCCCAGAGAGAGAGAGAGAGAGAGCTGCAGCTGGGTAGACACAGGAATGGATAATAGTGAGCCAGGAGCAAGGAAAGCTGCTAATGGGGACCATCAGAGGGTAAAAATGGGTTGACTGTGATGAAAGCAAGCCATGTGATAACAAGGCCTGGGAGGTGGAGGTGGATAATGGATATGGAAGACGGTGCTCAGGACCTAAAATTATTGAACTCAATATTGAGTCTTTAAGGCTATAGAGTCCCTAAGTGGAAAAGGAGGTGCTGTTCTTCCAATTTACACTGAGCTTCAATTCATTACTGCCACAGGTCTGAAGCAAAAATATTGGTCAAGGAAGATGGTGGTGTGTTGAAGTGGCAGGCTTCCGGAAACTCAAGCTCATTTTTGCAGATAGAACATAGGTGTTCCTCAAAGCAGTTGCCCTGTCTCTGCTTCATTTCCCAAATGTAGAGGAGACCACATTATGAGCAGTGAATACAGTGAACTAGATTGAGTGTAGTGCAGGTAAATTGCTGCTTCTCCTGGAAGGTGTATCAGGGACCTTGGATAGTGAGGAGAGAGGAGGTAAATGGGTAGATTTTATATATTCTTTGCTTGGGAAGAAGGAGGAGTGGATCAGGGTATCCTGGTGGGAATGGTCCCTGCGGAAGGACGACAAGAGAGTAGCGAGGAATGTATGTCAGGTAGTTGCATCCTGCTGGACGTGATGGAAGTGGCAGCCAAAGATCCTTTAGATGCTGTTGGGCAAGTACATGAGGATTAGAGAGAACCTTTGTTGTTGTGCGAGGGAAAAGAAAGGGTAAGGACTGAAGTGTGGGAAATGGCTCAAACATAGCTGAGGGTGCTGTCAACCATTGGAGAATCTGAGAGATAATCTAACCATTGTCCCATGACATTCAGTGATATTACCATCAATAAATCTCCCAATATCAACATGCTGGGGGTTACCATTGACCTGAAACTCAATTGGATTCACCATGTAAGCACAGTGGCGATAAGAACAGGTCAGAGGCTAGGAATATTGTGGTGAGTAACTCACGTCCAGACTTCCCAAAGCCCGTCCACCAACTACAAGGCACAAGTCAGGCATGTGATGGAATACTTCCCACTTGCCTGGATGGGTCCACTCAGGAAGCGTGACATTATCCAGAATAAAACATAGAGTCATAGAGATGTATAGCATGGAAACAGACCCTTCAGTCCAACCCGTCCATGCCAACCAGATCTCAACCCAATCTAGTCCCACCTGCCAGCACCCACCCCATATCCATCCAAACCCTTCCTATTCATATACCCATCCAAATGCCTTTTAAATGTTGCAATTGTACCAGCCTCCACCACTTCCTGTGGCAGCTCATTCCACACACACACACACCACCCTCTGCATGAAAAAATTGCCCCTTTGGTCTCTTCTATATATTTCCACTCACACCGTAAACCTATGCCCCCTAGTTCTGGACTCCCCCACCCCAGGGAAAGGACCTTGTTTATTTACCCTAACCATGCTCCTCACAACTTTATAAACGTCTATAAGATCACCCCTCATCCTCCGACGCTCCAGGGAAAACAGCCCTAGCCTATTCAACCTCTCCGTATAGCTCAAATCCTTCAACCCTGGGAACATCTTTGGAAATCTTTGATCAGCCTGCTTGATTGGCATCACATCTACAAGCATTTCCTCCCTCCACCACCAACTCTCAAAAGTGTATAGTATCTGCAGATTCACTGCAGAAATTTACCAAAGCCCCTTCAGAACTTTCCAAACCCACATCTACTTCCATCTAGAAGGACAAGGGCAGCAGATACCTGGGAACACCACAACCTGAAAGATCTCCTCCAAGTCACTCACCATCCTGATTTGGAAATATGTCACGTGCCTTCATTGCCAAAATCCTGGAATTCCCTCCCTAATGGCATTGTGGGTCAACCCACAGCACGTGGACTGCAACAGTTCAAGACATCAGCACATCACCACCTTCTCAAGGGCAACTTGAGACGGGCAAAAAATGTTGACCAGCCAGTGATGCCCATGTCCCACGGATGAATAAAGAAAAACAATAATGGCTTCTCACATTTTCTCCACGATAGATATCAAGTTAACTGGGATTTAGTTTCCAGCTTTCTATCTTCCTCCTTTGTTAAATAAAGGAGTTACTTCCATTTTAATGAGACTGTTCCCAAATCAAAAGAGTTTTGAAAAGTGAAAGCAATGCACCAAATAGCACACTAGCCATTTCTCTTAAGACCTGAAGATGAAGTTAATCAGAAACTGGATTCTTGCCAGCTCACAGCTCCAGCAATATACTGAATGCGACTTCTTTGGTGATTGTGATTTTCCTGAGGTCTTCCCTCCCTTTCATTTCCCAATTTGTCACTGCTCCCAGGATGTTACTTGTATCTATATAGTGAAGACAGATGCAAAATATGTATTCAATTCATCGACCATTTCCTTATTTTTTCATTATTATTTCTCCAGTTTCACATTCTGTTGAACCAATGCTCAGTTTGTTCACTCTTTAAATATTTATAGAAACATTTCCTACACATCTGTTTTATATGTATGATTAGCTTTGTCTGGTACTCTAATCTTTCCTGTATTAATTTTTTGGTCATTCTTTACTATATTTGTATTTGTTTTCATTTTCAATCAAGTATTCTGACCTGCAAACTGCCTTTGTGAAATTATATGCTTCAACTTTTAGTTTGATACAATCTTCAACATTTCTAGTTAATGCTGGATTTTAGGTGCACCCTTTGGAATTTTTCTCACTCGTTGAAACACATTCTCAAATATCCCCTTTGCATCTCCACTGATCTATCCTTTAACTGAACATGCCAATCCACTTTAGCCAACTCTACTTTTGTGCCCTCATAATTTCTCTTATTTAAATTTTTAAATGTTGCTCTCGTACCATAACAAGAAAGCAAATGATTGGCAATCAGTCTGACGTTATAATCACATAGTACAGTTTATCTCTGTATTAAAAGCTTTGACATATTGAGCATTGAAACAAAGATGGCCATTACACCCTTTCCTCCTCATGCGAATGTCATTGAAAGTAAATGAGGCATCCATGCTGACAGTTTATCCATTCTGAGTTCTTGGTCAATCTGCACAGACTGACAATAATCAAGACTGACATACACACAGGTTCCTATGTCTGTCATGTCACATATCCCAAGACGCGACACTGGGTATGCCAATGAGGTCAATGTGCTGAGCATGGCAGACAACTGATGCTACATTGATGATAATGACCAACTAAGCTGCTATGCTGTACCTCGGCATAAATGCAGCACTGCAGTGCACTTAAATGTCTTGCTCCCAGCATTCCAGCTTATTATCTATTTGATAACCAGTACATGGTTATGCAGTCTGGTTAAGTGTCACTTAAAAGGATGGCTAAATACAAAGAGGGTACTAGTCCATGAATGTTTGACCCCTGCAGTGTTATGATGTAGTAGAGATGGATTAATCCTCCTTTGCATCATAATTGCTCCTGATGAAGACACGTCAACATGAAACTTGATGTGCCATTCTGGAAACAAGTGCTACCAAGCAATTTCACATTCTAAACATTCTTTTGGAACTGCTGATGTCACAAATAAATACAGAGGCTTTTAGATGTGAAATTATCTATATTCATCAAATGCTCAAATGTTATAATTACAATGTGAGAAGTGTCAATGCATTGAACCTACCAGTGTTGAAAATGAGATGGCATTCCGTGCTCTGTATGCATACTCCCACGAAATATTTCTATATTGCCTTGGAGGAGATGGAGGCAGACTGCTCACCTCTCTCTCCATAAGGAATTGGTGAAGTCTGGTGGGAGCCATGCAAGTACATGTTGGGTATCTTCTTCAGCCTGTGACTTCTGCTTCTCTGTAGGAGGCCATGGAGCAGGTGAGTACTCTAGTGAAGGGGCTGACGAGGTGGAAGCCAATGATAGTCTCCTCAGTAACCTCCACAAGGTGAGCTTGGTCGGGTTGGTGTGTTGCAATCAATCTATTCCAGCAACTGTGCCAACAGTGTGACCATCATGATGAGGCTACACAATTGCTCATGTATTCTGTAGATGTCAGCATTGGTATGCCAAGTGCAGTGACCTAGCTACTAAGGGAGCCACTCACTTTTTCCAGGCTGAGATGTTGCTCCTGCATCCACTCAGAATGTTGCTGCATGTGTCTCTCTCTGTGGTTATGGTCAAACTCTCACTGTCAGATCTCATGCAGTTGACCAATTACCTGTCACTGATTACTCCCAATTTCGAACAGGAAGTTGCTTAGGCATCCTGGCAATCTTCACGGCTAATTCCTGACCCAGTCCTAGCCTGCGCCAACTCCACAGTGTTCTTTGCCCTTTTGCTCTGCAACAACACATAAATAATTCACCCTCATATTTAGCACATTAGAGGATTGCTGTTCAGTGCATCTGTGTTTATTTAGACCTATTTTGTGTGCAATTACATGAGCCGCTTACACACACAAGATCTACTGCTGAAGGATGTGCTGTGCCTCACACCTTATCTTCACCATACGGATGTGACTTGACTTTGAACCTCCAAGTGCAAGCTACTTGCCAGAATGCAGATGCCCATTGAATTTTTTTGTCGCATCGGAGTAATGATCTTTGGCGATCCCCATGGCACTCACCATTACTATAATGTCACCCATACCTTCTTGCTGCTGCTGTTGCTATTCCTATTCCCATGTTATTTTTATACCCTTCCTTACACCCCTTTGGGTATTAAACAGCTCTTCTTCTTTGAGCCTCCTGTACATAGATATGAAGGATGTGATTAAAGAAACAATGCATGGCTGGGCCATCCCTTCCCCAGTGGCTCCTCTGTGCAACGCTATTAATGGGAATGTTAACTGAAACAGGTCATGAACATCTCTAACCTCATTGCTCACATTTATTTTGCATGCTTACTGACAATAACCATTGAGTAATGATTGAGAGAACGGTTCCACACATGCACATGTTGTAATGTGTGTCGTAAATCCATCTCCACGTACTAAGCTGTACTCAATCGCAAACAACAGTCCCATTGTCTTACTCCCTGTTGTTCTGTTACACACTGCTGATGTGAGGAGTCTGATGTCAGAAACAGTAAGGCTGCATCCATTGAACTAAGTAGCAAAAGGGCTCCATCCATGGTGTTCAGCCAGTTTACTAAATCACTGATTTTTAAATGCACAAAGTAGTGGTGCCAGGGCAAAGTCATCCTCAAGGCTTGATCCTGAGAAACTACACAGGTCAGTGTTCTTTTGAGTAGATTGCAGCAACATTTCAATAACATTTGCAGCTTTGATGCTCACCTTACGAGACAGCAACATCTCCTTCAACATGAATGTACTCCTCCAGTAAACAGTATGTCAGCTGCGGCCATACCCAGTCACCCAGCCAACACTTGATGCATCCACCTCTGACCAGTTTCTGTGTCTGTGGTCACCCACCCTGACTTTAAAGCCAGTTGCTTCAAGGGTCCCTGACTCCCACCTACAAAGTGTCCGGGATGACATCCACAAGAGTTACCTCCGTTC
This sequence comes from Chiloscyllium plagiosum, assembly GCF_004010195.1. Taxonomy (NCBI): domain Eukaryota; kingdom Metazoa; phylum Chordata; class Chondrichthyes; order Orectolobiformes; family Hemiscylliidae; genus Chiloscyllium; species Chiloscyllium plagiosum. The sequence goes on along the minus strand of NC_057712.1, from coordinate 86,124,514 downwards.
TCCAAAGGAGTAACTGTCCATCCGAAAGAAATGCATCGAGGACAGACCAACTGATAAAAGCTGAACATTTAAGTGGCCATCTGCCTCTGGGAACTGCAGACTACACTGCCCCTCAGCTTCACCTTCTGAAAAATAGAAATACCAGTTTTGGGGGAAGGATTTGGAATTCCCAACTTGTTTCAGTGCAATGGGAACTGTAGTGATTGAAACCAGATAGGCCTCATTGACCAAGAGGACATTGATTAGGATTGTTAACGTGGGTCAATCAGGAAAGTCCTGGCGACCAATCTAACCAGGAGATTAGAATCTCCTCAGTTCAGGGACTGACTCTGAGCTGGCTGGCTACAGCCAGTGTACTCTGCACAAGGAGAGAGAGAGTGACCTGCTGACGGGACACTGGCCTTTGTGCAGATATTTCAGAAACTTTCTCTGTAGTGGGGCTTTAAACCTCAAGAAAAGAAATTTCCATCCAGAGTTAACCTTCTGGGATGAGTATGACACGACTACAGAACTCATCTATATAATCACATGTCTATAGTTTTTAACTGGATTAGTGGTGCTGGAAGAGCACAGCAGTTCAGGCAGCATCCAAGGAGCTTCGAAATCGACGTTTCGGGCAAAAGCCCTTCATCAGGAATAAAGGCAGTGAGCCTGAAGCGTGGAGAGATAAGCTAGAGGAGGGTGGGGGTGGGGAGAAAGTAGCATAGAGTACAATGGGTGAGTGGGGGAGGGGATGAAGGTGATAGGTCAGGGAGGAGAGGGTGGAGTGGATAGGTGGAAAAGGAGATAGGCAGGTCGGACAAGTC
>NC_057712.1:86104087-86123172 GCF_004010195.1 Chiloscyllium plagiosum | reverse complement strand
GAGATGCTTTGGAGGGCATCTTTAACCACGTGGGAAGGGAAATTGCGGTCTTTAAAGAAGGAGGCCATCTGGTGTGTTCTGTGGTGGAACTGGTCCTCCTGGGAGCAGATCCGGCGGAGGCGGAGGACTTGGGAATACGGGATGGCATTTTTGCAAGAGGTAGGGTGGGAAGAGGTGTAATCCAGGTAGCTGCGGGAGTCGGTGGGTTTGTAAAAAATGTCAGTGTCAAGTCGGTCGTCATTAATGGAGATGGAGAGGTCTAGGAAGGGGAGGGATATGTCAGAGATGGTCCAGGTAAATTTAAGGTCAGGGTGGAATGTGTTGGTGAAGTTGATGAATTGCTCAACCACCTCGCTGGAGCACGAGGTGGCGCCAATGCAGTCATCAATGTAGCGGGGGAAGAGGTAGGGAGTGGTGCCGGTGTAATTACGGAAGATCAACTGCTCTACGTAGCCGACAAAGAGACAGGCATAGCTGGGGCCCATACATGTGCCCATGGCTACCCCTTTGGTCTGGAGGAAGTGGGAGGATTCAAAGGAGAAATTGTTATTTAACTCAGCAAATGAGCAATGAACAAGCCAAAGTTTTTACAAAAATTGAGGTGAATTCCATTTTTAATTAAAACATTTGCTGTGGATGATTCTGGAGATGAATTAATCGTCAGACCTTGTTTAATATAATGTTGCACTCTATCACTGACAACGCTTGTGCAATTAATATGAATGGGATTAAAAATTACAGCTTTAGTATTAAGTATAACAAAGGTCAGAACAACATAATACTGGCACCTTACAAAACAGCATTTTCACCAAACAATGCAACAAGGAAGGTCAGCATATATTCATGAGCTATTGTCCTGATTCAAATTTCAACAATTCAAAAAGTTAGTCAATTTAGACTGGTGAAGGTTGATTCTCTCTGTTATGCAGTATATTATCACAACAATATACTGTGAGCTAGGCAGGATAGACAGAGGGAAAAAAAAAACTCCTTTGAAAAAAAATGATAAAAATAATTTGGGGTGAAGAAAAACATATTGCATTCCAATATTGTGCCTAATTAGGACATTTTCTGCTAATCTGCATAATCTGCACTTTTTGAAAATATGTTGCAGTAATAATTCATTGTCAGAAAGAAACAACAAATGACTCAGGAAAATTTTGAAATCATTGTTCTGCTCTTTACATTAGGTCACAAAATGAGCTTGTGAAAAATCCAAGCTGAAGGAAAAATACTTTGAGTTTTCCATCAGGCCTGTCACAACTTCTCCCCGTGTCTGCGTGGGTTTCCTCCGGGTGCTCCGGTTTCCTCCCACAGTCCAAAGATGTGCAGGGTCAGGTGAATTGGCCATGCTAAATTGTCCATAGTGTTAGATAAGGGGTAAATGTAGGGGTATGGGTGGGTTGCGCTTCGGCGGGTCGGTGTGGACTTGTTGGGCCGAAGGGCCTGTTTCCACACTGTAAAGTAATCTAATCTAAAATTTACAATGTGATTAGACGATAACATGAAAATCAAAGCCTCTTTATAAAATGAAATACATTTGATTTTTCCTCTTCTGAAGCCAGACTTTTTCTTTAAAAAATGTTTTGTGTGAAAATGAATAAGTGGGGAAGAATCAATTCATTAATATTTTGTTTATATTAAGCAGGCAACAATTGGAGGATTACAAATGCCTTCAACACTCTTGAAAATACAAAAAGGGGATAAATGAAGCAAAGTTCTCATTCCTTATTACAATTCTTGCTGAGAGTTAAATATTAGGCAAGAAAAGGATTAGGTTTTTTTGTGATTTGTCAATTTGGGATGACATGGTGGCACAATGGTTAGCACTGCTGCCTCACAGTGCTAAGAACGCAGGTTCAATTCCACCCTCGGGTGACTGACTGGGTAGAGTTTGCACATTGTCCATGTGTCTGCATGGGTTTCCTTGCAAGGTAAGTGGATTGGTCATGTTAGATTGCCTATAGTATCCAGGGATGTGTAGGCTAGGTAGATTAGCTGCTGGAAATGCAGGGTTACAGGGATAAGGTGGGGCAAGGTCTGGATGGGATGCTCTTTAGAGGTTTGATGCGGACTTGATGGGCCAAATGACCTGCTTCCATACTGTAGGAATGCTATAATTAGATTATAAAGGTTAAGTAATTGGGCAAAGTGAGAGACTATGGTTACAGCTGTGGCCCATCCACCTGCTGGGGACACGATGGCAAACCCATTGGGATTAACTCTCAACTGCTGTCAGGAATTCCAGCTCCACCAAAGGCTTTTTCCCACTGCACTTCCTGGTCTAGGTTGGGTGACCCATCTCTCGGAGCTGTTGACAAATCACAGACCTGTAGTGCTCTGGAACTTGCAGTGCCACTGGGAGCAGAGGTCACTGCCAGAACTTCAGTGAAGGCCAATAGAATGATCATCACTAGCCCCTCCTGGACTTACTGGGCTAGCCATGGAGCCCCCGAGGAAACGGTCATGCAAGATCATTGTCAAGGGCAGAGAGGTAGATTCATAAGGGACCCTTCATTTTGTACTGCTGATTTCCCTCTGTTGGGAACAGGATGCACAAGAAAAAGAGATCACACCTAATAAGATGCAGGTACATCTGGCAGCGTTTACCATTGACTAGCACTCCATCCCACACCTTCAACATTCACTGCCTCCACACTACAATGTAGTGAGTGCCTTCTATGAAGTCATTCTGCAATTCATTCAGGGTCCCCTGACAGCACCTTCCAAACCCATTAGCTTGGTCACCTAGAAGGAACAAGGGAAATTGATTCATGGGAACATTACCCACATTACATAGACTGCAGTTGTTCAAGAAGTCAGCTCAAAACCACCTTCTCCAGGACAATTAGGAATGGACAATAAATGTTGATTGAGCCGGTGATGTTTACATTCTATGAAAAAATTATTTTAAAAACCTGAGAAGCCCACTGCAACACATTGCCATTACTCAACTACCAGCAATCATAACTAAACTGGACTAATATCCTCTGCGCTTTACCTGACTTTCACAACTGGCACTGTTGCAATCCTCAAACTGAAGTTGTTGAGCTTGGACATGCTGTGAGCTATCCATCCATGACAAATACATCACCCAAACATATTGTACAACACACACTGACACAAGTATTCTCTGTCATAGGATACGTTGGTAAACAAATCAGAGGCAACATGAACCAACCGCAGAAGGAAGAGCCAAGCCACATGTTCTTGTCTTCATGGAGAAAAATTGGCTATTCTGGGCAGGACCATTGCTGAGGTCCTGCCAAGATGATTAAAATTGATTGCATTTTCACCGTAATGTCTTTCTCACATCTCATGTGTCCCTCATTCCTCATTTTGAGTCAGAAACAACTGAAAGAATGCACCTCTTACTTTAGCCAACACTTCCCCCAATGCAGCCCTATTTTTGTCCCTTATTTTCCTTTTCAAATACCTAACAACCATCTCAGAAGCAGAGGAAGAGTTTAAAAAAAAGAAGATATCATTGCTCGCTTTTATAGTCCCAGCCACCTACTTGGTTACTGGCACAATGCCCATTTTATAGAGTAGTGAGAAGTGGTGAGGCATCTGAACTGCAGCAAGGAAGAAGGAGAAGTGTCAGCTTGTTAGACAGTGAGGTTGCACATTAGTTATGCTGGACAGGCCTCAGGCTTTCAGGTGCTGGCTACAGCAACAGCTGATTGATGTACATACCCAAATGGTTGTTGAACCGGACAGTCTGGCAAAATGCTTTATTGTCAGGCTACATGGATGAGTCCAATGGAAACTTAGCACTGAGCTTTGTGCAGTATCTGGGCCCATCCTTTCCAACATGAAACGTATGGTCATTGACATGAGCCCAATCACGTGATTGTCTAAAGGTCAATGTCTCAGATTTTTCAACAAATTCCACTCAGGATTCTGTCAGACAGAATGGGTTCTCTTACTGGTCAGAAAATCAGGGGATCCCCCATCAGTTCCAGGGAGAAACCTGATGGAATCTAGTGCTTTATAGACACTTACAAAGCAGCCAATGGACATTCCCTGCTGCTGAAGACCGCCGCGGCAGAAGTATTGCCACCAATCACAGACTGGCAGCTTCTCACCCTCATGGAGGCAGTGGTCGGGTGGCACTTGGCAGTAAAGCATCCACCAAAGGCCCAGAATCATGCAGGACGAGGCTACAAGAAAGTGTTGGCAGGATGTCACAGGAGAAGCAATTGATGGAAAAGACATGGGGCTGTCATTCAGTGTCCATCATTCATAGAATCTCCACAGTGTGGAAATAGGCCATTTGTCCCAACAAGTCCATACCGACCTTCCGAAGAGTAACCCCGACCCATCCCCTTCCCCTATTACTCTAAATTTACCCCTAACTAATGCACCTAACCTACGCATCCCTGAACACTATGGGCAATTTAGCATGGCCAATTCACCTGACCTGCACATCTTTGGACTATGGGAGGAAATTGGAATACCCAGAGGATACTCACGCAGACACAGGAAGAATGTGTAAGCTCCACACAGACAGTCGCCCAAGGCTGGAATTGAATCCAAGTCCCTGTGGTGTGAGGCAGCAGTGCTAACCACTGAGCCATCATGCTGCCCTACACATCCCCTAAACAATTGGCATAATTGTTTAATATATTAATTCCTAGTTCCATAAATTCTTCAATAAAGTAATAGGGACGTTCAAATAAAGTAGTACAGTCATTGTTGAATACACAGAATGTCAGAAGGCATTTGATAAAGTACATTACAGACATATTGGAAAGTTTGAAACGTATGATATTAAATGGACAATAGTAACTCGAATACATACTTAAGTGACTCAGGGATCAAAGTCGCTCTGTCAGCAGCAAAGGGCCACACCAGGAAGACTTTGGGAAACCCGACCGTATTTGATGGGCATGACAGAGCCTTGCAGCCACCATTTAACCCCTGAGCCATAATTAAAATGCAGAGGTCTCAGGAAAAATGGGTGTCAATGTCATTTACAATCGTAACTGACTGGTACACCAACAAAAAAATTATGTAATGAGAAAGAGAATGAAAAAGACAAAATAGAAGAAAAGAAACACAGGTACAGACAAAAGCCAGAGGAGATAGCAGAAATTTATTTTTCGTAGGACAAAGTATAATTTGAATGCTGTGGCCACATGGTGAGCTCTAATGGCTCAGCAGGGCAATCAATGAAATATGTAATTAATTTTGTAAACCATTCATTGTGTATTATTCTCTGAAGACGATTGTGAGCCATTCCTGCATTTTGCAAATTTTTTGAAGGTGAATGAATCTCTTGTGCCATTGTTGACAAGAACTCAGATGATTCTTTTTTAATAAGGAAACCATGTTAATATGTTTTATATTTCTTCCACCGCAAAGGAGGAGTTGTGCATAACTCAGCCTTCCACATATTTTATGTGTAGACTGATGCTCATCTTGTGATTACTTAGTGGGTATTGATTGATTGTTGTACCAAACCAGTAGAAAATCACGATCTTTCTTTTCTTTTAAACCTGTTTTAATTTGATGCAGAAGTTTGCAAGTGCAAGAAGGTTGCATATCTGAACTGTGATAATTGTCTCAAATTATGTACAGATGAATAAATCTTAGATAGATGGGAAGATACACTATACCAATTGTAGAATTGAGAAAAAATATATTCTGTAAATTTATTTACAAATGCAGTTGTTTTTAATTGCCATAATTGTTTAATATTTGAATTCTTAGTACCATAAATTCTTAGATAAAATAACAGAGAAGTTCACATAAAGTAGTACAGTCATTGTTGAAAACATGGAATGTCAGAAGGCATTTGATAAAATATATTACAGACAGATTGGAAAGTTTAAAGCATTGATATTAAATGGACAATAGTAACTTGAATACATACTTAATTGATTCAGGGATCAAGATAAATATATAAAAACTGGAAGAACTGTAGATGCAGTAAATCAGAAACAAAAACAGAAGTTGCTGGAAAAGCTTAGCAGGTCAGAAATAAGGAAGGGCCACTCGACCCAAAATATTAACTCTGATCTCTCTCCACAAATGCTGCTGAGTTTTTCCAGCAATTTCTGTTTGTGAAGGCAAATAGTATGGTGAACAGACACTTTTCTGGATAGGTAAATGCAGTGTGGTCCCACAGAAGTCATTATTAAGATGATTGGTTTTATTGTTCTACAGCAAAGAGGGTTACCTCAGATTACAACAGGATCTTGCCCAGATGGGTCAATGGGCTGAGAAATGGCAGATGGAGTTTAATTCAGATAAATGCGAGGTGCTGCATTTTGGGAAAGCAAATCTTAGCAGGACTTATACACTTAATGGTAAGGTCCTAGGGAATGTTGCTGAACAAAGAGACCTTAGAGTACAGGTACATAGCTCCTTGAAAGTGGAGTTGCAGGTAAATAGGATAATGAAGAAAGCATTTGGTATGCTTTCCTTTATTGGTCAGAGAACAGAGTACAGGAGTTGGGAGGTCATGTTGCGGCTGTAGAGGACATTGGTTAAGCCACTGTTGGAATATTATGTGCAATTCTGGTCTCCTTCCTATCGGAAAGATGTTGTGAAACTTGAAAGGGTTCAGAAAAGATTGACAAGGATGTTGCCAGGGTTGGAAGGTTTGAGCTATAGAGAGAGGCGAACAGACTGGGGCTGATTTCCCTAGAGTGTCGGAGGCTGAGGGGTGACCTTATAGAGGTTTACAAAATTATGAGGGGCATGGATAGGATAAATAGACAAAGTCTTTTCCCTGGGATCGGGGAGTCCAGAACTAGAGGACATAGGTTTAGGGTGAGAGGGGAAAGATATAAATGAGACCTACGGGGCAACTTTTTCAGACAGAGGGTGGTACGTGTATGGAATGAGCTGCCAGAGGAAGTGGTGGAAGCTGGTACAATTGCAACATTTAAGAGGCATTTGGATGGGTATATGAATAGGAAGGGTTTGGAGGGATATGTGTCATGTGCTGGCAGGTGGGACTAGATTGGGTTGGGTTATCTGGTCGGCATGGACGGGTTGGACTGAAGGGTCTGTTTCCATGCTGTACATCTCTATGATTCTATGACTCTAATTAGCCAAGATTTTCTTTTACGGAGTGCAGTTGTGAAGTTTGTAAATGGTATAACATTTGGTAAATAAATAGTGGGTACTGAATTGTATTTAAGATAGTAACAGATTTCAGTAGGAAATAGAATTGATTGGCAAACTACGCAGGCATGAGGCAGATGAAGTTTAATGCAGAAAAATGTCATCTCATCCATTATAACCAGGTGATGGAGAGCTCATCGCTCCTCTTTCTTTTACACCCCACTTGCTCAGTAGCAAGAAATATCTTTTTGTCTTTTATTTTTATCATGTTGCTATTACACTTCCGTAACCCGATCTAACGTTTACTTCAGTGCAAAAGAGTGGGGTTTTATAATCTGCAAAAGTATTGCGACAACAAACTCAAAAGCACAGAAGTACAGGTAATGGGTTCACAAAGAGGTAGGGGAGAGCTGGGGTATCTAATACAGACAGGAAGATAAAGACAGTTGCAGATCACACGTTTATTTTTGTCTTTGAGTTGCAACAGTGAAACCTGAATGCCAACTGCTTAGCTGCTGTCCTGTTTCCTCAGGAATAGTGAAATTTGCAAATATCACTCATTTTTCCGTGGGTTGGAGTGTTACCAATTTGCTATTTTTATGAACATGCTGGTTTGCTGAGATTGGACTGAAGAGGAGAGAGGAACGTTTTTATTGTGTTCAGTCTATTGTTGCATTCTCTCCCTTTGTTGCTCAAAACAAGCTATGGTCATATAGTTCATTCGTATATTCCTGCCCAGCTCCATTGTGCTTTTCAAACTTAACACTGGAGCTATACTTTCATCTCCAATATGTGAAATTATCATGCAAATTGGAGTAAAACAAGAGAGTATTTTTTTTTTAAACTTCTCTGACTTCAGTACTTCTTGATTAAAAATAGTAATTCCAAGGCGACGGTTTTTGTATATTCTGTTTGGGAATCATAAGTTTACCAGTTGACCACAGCAGCCATTTTGTATCAGCAATCTCTTTCAAAACAAAAATTTTAGTCTTTGAAAGTTGCAGCTAATAATGTCAGATGATAGAAGTTGAATATTTATGGTCCACTTTCACTAGAATTGTAACAATACAATTTGGGATATGGAAGGGGCAGCATAAATGAAATGCCAGGTATCCTTCAAATCTCAAAACCAGAAAGACCTAGAATCAGAAGTATTAACACATCATTCAAAATTCTCTGCTGGAAGCAAAATCACATCAACGCCCTTCAAGATAACTCATTAACAGAATCACAAGGAATTTCAAAGAATCATCATAGAGACACCTTACCAAATGGTCTCCTTCTGTTATGAAAGATTCTAGGAAATTCAAAGAAAAATTGAACTTTTAATTAAATTAATTTGCATGCGTAATTTGGATTGAGTTAGCATAATTAAAATAATCTCTAACAGCCTAATCATTACATTTCTAAAGTTGATAAAGTTAAATAATGTAAAAAAAAATGGGTATAGTAACTACTACAATTGTTAAATTTGAATATGCAAAATTAATATAGAATTTATTTAGACGTTATCTTTGGTAGTGGAAGAATACACCCTCATTCAAAATGATTATGCACCAAGAAAATGATTGGTGTTTCAGTGGAGGAATTTTGATCTGCCACGTGAGACACCTAAGTTTGGTTCCTGGCCAATACGTGGCTGTCTTTTCCTTCCATTTTATCAGCCATGATTGAATGGTGGAGCAGTCTCAATGGGCTGAATGGTCTCATTCTGCTCCTATGTCATATGGTCTTATTGTTTAATTGCATCAATTATTTAAGAGGCCCCCTTGTGACACAGTAATAGGGAAGTCTGGATTCAAGTCACTATTGCTCCAGAGCTGTGTAATAACATCTCTGAACAAGTTAATTAGAAAAATAGATTAAGCTAAAACAAAATTAGGAATGTTTGTGCAGATGGAGAAAGTGAAAAAGAATGGTGAAAGATAAATTGACCAGGGAGAACAATAGGAAATGAAAATTCCAGGACAAAACAATAGATGTTTGTGATGCACAGAAAGAGGACAGGATGATTATGGTTTTGGTGTTTCCTACCCTGATTCCTGGAGATGGTCAAACGTTCTGAGGAATATTATCTGGCTGGAGAGGGGACCTCTACCTCTCACTCGAGCAGAGATATGAGAAGCCCTGCCTTAGAAAACTGCTGGCCAATCAAGTTGGCTGGCAGCTCCTTAGTTCTGGCAGTAGGACAGCATGAAGTCCACAGATTCTAAGTCATGGAGTCCAGTAGCAGGGAGTACAGGGACTTTCACTGAGGCCAGGGAAGATGAAAAGAGAGGGTTGGGCATATTGACAGAGAGGATAGCAAAGGGAAAGAACATCTAATGGAAGGACGCCCCGGTAAGGGCCGTTCCTGATGTAGAAAGTGCAAGTTGGTGCCTCCCTTTCCTGTCTGAGGGCTCAGCAGGATGGCCTGCTCAGCTGTCTCTTACTCTTAAAATTTTTTTTTCTTCTTCCCTGAACTTCTCCTTTCTCAGCTTCCAAATTTAGGTCAGGTGGGAAATGGCCTTAAATGACAAATAACTGTGATCTCAAGGCCTCCAGTTGGGGTGAGCAAAAGTGGGCAGCCATAAGTTTTGACCACACCACATAAAATTGAAGGCAGGTTGGGAGCAGGCTGGATGATCATACGGGGAATATTCCTCCACCCCAGCATTTATAAACCCACCAGTGGTTTCTTCCTGAAGAATAAGAGACAGTAAAATTCAGTTATCAAAATGACGGTGAATAAGAACAGGAAATAAGATGAGCTGTGAGCATCATCACCAGGCAATAAGTAACGATATACATCAGGGTATGTGATAAGGCAGCACGGTGGCTCAGTGGTTAGCACTGCTGCCTCACAGCACCAGGGTCCCAGGTTTGATTCCAGCCTCAGGCAACTGTCTGTGTGGAGTTTGTACATTCTCCCTGTGTCTGTGTGGGTTTCCTCTGGGTGCTCCGGTTTCCTCCCACAGTCCAAAGATGTGTAGGTCAGGTGAATTGGCCACGCTAAATTGCCCATAGTTTTAGGTGCATTAGTCAGAGGGAAATGGGTCTGGATGGGTTACTCTTCGGTGGGTCGGTGTGGACTTGTTGGGCTGAAGGGCCTGTTTCCACACTGTAGGGAATCTAAAATCTAAAAATATATTGTCACTCAGTTTGCGTGGTTGTCATCCATGTCATGAAAATGACATTGCTTCTATGTGCGCACTTCAGAACCAAAATAATACTGAACTGGCACAGATCATTTTTATATGGCAATTAGAAATGTGACTGTAATTTGGATTTTTGCATGATTTAATGTAAGTTGATTGAGTCCTCTGTGGTTGAACAGAGAGGAGAGTTAAGTGTGAACTGGCTCAAATTCTTACAATCCTTTATAATCTTAAGTCGCTAGTGCTGGAGTTTAAATCTTGTGAAACTTTTTTTCCTCAGTTTTAAGTATCCCTCCTATTCCTCAGGTATACATGGCTGGAGGTAAAAGCCTTCAGTGATTGAAAAGCTTGAATTTTCAGTCAGCGATCAGGGCTGTCTAAAGCTTGCAGCAACACACTAAAAATGGCATTACAAAAGTCTACAGAAAATTCTGCTGGTTTTCAGAAATTAAACAAAAGATTTATTGCAGACTAAGAAGTGTTTCTCCAGCAATAACTCCTGGATCGTAAAAGTTGACTTGTTTTCTCATTTTATCTCGTTTTTTTTTGCATTTGGAATATCTTTCACTCATTATGGTATTCTTCAAACCACTGAAGATACCTACTATCCATCAACTGATAGATAAATCTTGTCAGAGCACCCTGAAGAATTACACAGCAATAAATAGAAACACAAGCACCTTCAACTCAAGCTATCCACAGTCTGCATACCTGTCCAGTCCACTTTCCTGGGACCATTTTTCTTATTAAACACATCAGACAATTAAGTACAAATGCAATCAGCTTGTTCCTCAGATGAAATCCTCTCCTATTGTGCTTGGTAGTTAGACAAAGTCTTACTAATTGCAATCATATTTTTGAACCAGAAACATATTTAGAGTTTTTGGTAGTCAAAACACTTGTTCCAGCACATAATACTGCATGATTGTTTTATACTTTATTTTCAAATTAAACTCAGAGATTTACTCCAGAGTGTTGGAAAGTGATTCTTTCAGAGGAATGTGATAATATGATATGCTTAGCTTTCTACAATTTTCCTTGAATTACACAGTCAGCTGCACAGGTGTATCAGTCAACACTGTGTATCCAAAATCTCAATATGCCCACCTGTGTGCAAAAAGTCTTTATAAATTTTGTCTGTCGAAATTCAAAACTTTTTTCACTGACTCCTAATTGCAGCAGCCAGTCAAAGATAATAGCGTTAGGTCTCTGTGGCCCTATTGCTTGCATTATGGTTTAACAAAGACAAACCAGCATTAGTCTGGTGGGTAATTATTTAGATAAAAACTCATATGTATTTCCATTTACAACACCACACTTCTCCTCTCACTACTACAGTAAAGTTAGCATACTTTAACCTTGCCAATAGTTTATACTGAACTATGTTGAATCAGTACCCATTAGGCAATGCCTAATATTTTGCATTTCACACTATTCCCAATAAGTAAAAAGTCCCCTCAGAGACTTGAAATAAATATAAGCATTATTTGCATTTATTAAAAGTCTAACAGTTTATTGTTTTTTTTTAAACAGAAAGCTATTAGAATATATAATGCTGTATCACAAGAGGTACTCTGTAACATGATTGAAAGGACATTCAATAAATATTTGAAATGGAAGAAAAAAAATTGAAATGGCATTGCACCAGAGAACTCCAGTTGAAGAGCAAATACTGTCACAGCTGTAATGGGCCATGTGGCCCACTTCTGTACCTGAATTTCTAATGAACAACTCTATTTATTATATCCAGATTCTCTATGAATCTGAAGTCTTTACTTCCGTGACCATAGTAAGAAATCAACTTCATGTATTAATCACATTTTGTGTAAAAGACTTCTTTCTGATAGATGTCAGAATAATTTGTGATGTAATGGGAGAAATCTTTCCCCCAAAAGGTTGAAGTAAGAAAGTTCTTGTGTTTTCAAATCTTTATTGCAACAACTGATCTTATTCCTTAAACTCCTTGAGAAGTAAAATTAGATCACAAGAAGAGTGTGTGGAAATGGGAGATCTAAAATGGAACCTTTTTGAATTTCATTTTGCTGAGGAGGGATGCATTCATTTGGGTGATGGAAGCAACAATATGTTGTTGGGAGGGTAAACAATGGAACAATTGTCCCTATAATGGTGATGCAGTGATTCAAAAGCTCTGACATTAGTGCAATAAAGTTTCTTTGTGGCCGTCTTTCAAGTAAATGATGTATACATCCTGTGAAGCCTGTCAAATTGCATCAAAGATTGCACAGTGCAAAAGCCAATAGAACTCGCACAAAACGTGGTGACATGACAGAATTGTTTTGCCTGCACTGATTAAGTTGGATATTTTCCAGAAACCAACCATATTGCTTATAATATAATAACCAACATCTATACTTTCTGGGATCTCAGAGACACTAAACCTATACAATTTAGGCAGCTAACATTTCTATTCAATTTGATACAAGAATATTCATATTTATTCACAAACCACCCTCTCAGCTCTCATCAGTTCTTTTTATTTTATACATTTGAAAGAATAAGAGTGCGTTTAGAAACAAGTTTAGCTTGGCATATCAGAGCATCATTGTGATACAACTTAGTAGTGGTTATTGAAAAAAACGAAACAAGAAGGAATAAATAAAGTTTTGAAAGAGGTCATAGAGAGAACTATTTAGCATGAATGGACTAAATTAATTTAGTTTCACAAAGTTGATTGATGAACAACTAATCTAAGACACATAACAACCTTACAGGAAAGGATTATTGTATGCAATGTGTCTTCTGAATGCATGATCAAACTGTTACGAGTGCTTTGTTATATGACTTTCTCTACACTCTAGCTGTGCAAGTGATTTGGAAATGTCTAATTAATTCTAACATGATTCCAGCAAATTAAGTTAATTAATGATACATTGAGATAGCATATTGTCCAATAGAGTTGGCCACTGTGCCACTGGATTTATTTTTTAAAAATATGTTTTAAGAGATTAAACTATCAGTTTCACATGACCCTGGTTAAACCAGTTTAAAGTGACCTTAAATTATTTGAAATGACTGCTTTCCATTTACATTGACTGCCCTCCCAAGCATTTCCTCAACATTCACTTTTGTTCTAAAATTGTTTTGGTCACTAAGCCATTACAGGCCATAAGATCACTTTTCAAACTTTCCCAAGACTGTGATCCATCTTGGTACAGATATAGAGGTCATAAAGACTGTTTTGACACTTTTCAGAACACCAGTGAGATTGTTTGGTGAGGAATACTGGTGCACCAGCATTTTAAAGTAGAGTTTGAAAGATAGAACCCATGTAAGATGCAATTTTTATGAAATTGTAGTGTTATCATCAGTGAAAAAGTGGAGCAAAAAAGTACCATTACATATATCTGTATTTAAAAAATCATTCCACAAGAGAGCTGAAAGTATCCAGCTACTTGAAGATATCAAGTGGAAAAATAATTCTTGTATAGTGAGGGTACTTAGTTATAGATTATACTGTGACTAATGCCCTGTTCATTATTTAATCAGCTTGTACAGTAACTCTGATGCACATACTTGAGGATTGCACATTGATAGAAGCTAATTAAACAACAACCAAGTTATTAGCCATTTCACTCCTGAGCATATTGGAACTGCCATTTAGTGTGTCATCCAAGGACATCTCAGGCAGTTGCAGAGAATACCAAGCAGCAATCTTGCATTATGGTGGAATGCAATATACTGTTCAGAGTGGCTAAAATATTAGCTTTCTCAATTAGTTAGTTAAGTAATTGTTTCACGTGTCTGTACCTGATTCTATTCTAATGCTGAGTTTGCTGATAAGAGCTGAGATGCTTGTGTAGTCCCTTGAACTAACCTCTGTGTCCTTGGATTTGGAAAGGAAATGGACTTGAGTTCCTGCCCTATTTTGAATTTGGTGATGTGCACAATGGGCTTCAAAATGAATTTATACTTTGAAAGGAGCTAATTTAACCAGACTTTCTTGAGTTTACACAGGAGTGAATTTATTTGTTACTAAACACGAAAAGAGCTGATAACATAAGATACATACACAACGATTATGAAAGAGAGATGAGTCCCAAAAAACAATTTTTATAAAAGGCTGTGTGGATCAATCACTGCAGTCTGCAAAGAGTAGAAAATGCAACGTTGTGGACATTGCCACTGATATCACCAATGATGTTAGGTGAGTGATGCTTGAGCTTTGCAGATCAGCTGAAAGCCTTTGTCCTGTTCTTTTCAACAGCAGTTGTACTTGCTTTCTGGCTTTTAGCAAAGAGAAAGAATTTCTTTAGTTTTTACTGCAGTACAGGGATAACGATGGGCTTTCTCAGCTGTGACCCTCACTGTACATGCCTTCATCCAAGAGAGCACGGAGACGAGGGTTGAACCTGTTCTTGTGCATTCTTGAAAGGGAAATCATAAATCATGTCTCTCTCTCAAACTGCTCTCTTTTCTTTCATCCTGTTCATAGTCTGAGATAACTCACAGGGGATTATAGTGTAGTTTGCTGTGTATTTCCTCCTTTTAATACCTTCTCTTTGAGGCTTTCTTGATTTCTGTCATATCTGAATTCCAGGGTCTTCTTTAAGGCTGCAGATAATCCACACAGACCTTCCAGACAGTCATTGAATTTACAATCTCAGTCATATTCTGCCTGTATATCCCCCTTTCTTTAAAAAAAAAGATATATGTTGCAGTTTTAAAAATCAATATGTCTGGAGGTGATCTTGCCATATGATTAGTGGTCAGAACAAGACAGACCCAAACTCCATGTCTTCTGATAGTCTTAGTAACAATGTCTAACTTACTAATGTAACATGTATTTGATTCTATCATGCTATAAACTACATCACGTTTAAGACAGGAGTATCTTTGCATCAAGACTTACTCGTTTTCCTCAACTGTTGTAAACCAATGAGGCCCTGAGACCCAATTAAAGTGGCAGCAAACTGCCCCATATGCCAGTAGTGGTTGGCACTGCAATTTATGCAACAGCTCCAGCCAATCTCAGTGTGTACAAAAAGATTAACCAGGCCTGGAAGGAAGATTCCTGTTCCTCTGATGGTGTAAATATGGCCTTATCCTTTCACCTGCCTGAATTATTGAGCCTCGGGAAACCCAACTTCCATACGTAAAACATTAAATGTTTCTTCAAATATTGTTTTGACTGACTTGTGTCTGGAATACAGATTGGTCACTCATCTATTGTCCCCAGCTCTGTTAAAATAGGAAATGAGTCAATTGAAGTTGAGTGAAGATTTAAACCATTTTACTTCCTGTACTTTTCTTATTCATCAGTTCTTGGGGGTTAAATTTCTCCCGCTTCCCCATATCTTTGCAAGAATCATTTTCTTTGAAGGTGGTGAATTTTTGTAAGAAAATACGTATTGTGTAAAGAAAGTTTTTTTAAATCTCTTTGTACGGACTTCTAGCATCAAACATTGAGATTAGATGTGGCCTCCTTCAAATCTGCATCCAAAATTCAGATCACTTTCAATTTTACTGGTAGAGGAAAACCAACGGTTTATTGAGTGCAATGGAAAGGAAGGTCAGGTAGGTTTATAATGAAAGCTGGTTCACTAGTCCCAGCCTTCTCCCAAACCTCTCTGCTCCCATCATAGAACATAGAACATTACAGCACAATACAGGCCCTTCAGCCCTTGATGTTGTGCCGACCTGTGAAGCCAATCTGCAGCCCACCTAACCTACACTATTCCATTTTCATCCATGTTTATCCAATGACCATTTAAATGCCCTTAAAGTTGTTGACTCTACTAGTGTTGCAGGCAAGGCATTCCACGCCCTTATCACTCTCTGAGTAAAGAACGTACCTTTGACATCTGTCCTTTATCTGTCATCCCTCTACTTCAAGCTTTGTTCTGTTGCCCTTGCCATCACTGTCCAAGGAAAAAGAATCTTACTGTTCACCCTATCTAATCCTCTAATCATCTTGTATGTCTCTATTAAGTCACCTCTTAATCTTCTTCTTGCTAATGAAAACAGCCTCAAATCCCTCTGCCTCCATATCAGGCACCATCCCAACAAATTTCCTCTGCACCCTTTCCAATGCTTCCACATCCTTCCTATACCGCGGCAGCCAGAACTGTACACAATACTCCAAGTACGGCTGCACCAGAGGTTTGTGCAGCTGCAACATGACCTCATTGCTCTGAAACTCAATCCCTCTACCAATAAAAGCTAATACACTGTGCGCATTCTTAACAGCCCTATCAACCTGGGTTGATAGTTTCAGGGATCTATGCACGTGGACACCGAGATCTCTCTGCTCATCCACACTACTAACAATCTTACCTTTAGCCCAGTACTCTCTATTCCTGTTACTCCTTCCAAAGTGAATGCACTCACACTTTTCCACATTAATCTCCATTTGCCATCTCTCAGCCCAGCACTGCAGTATGTCTATGTCCTTCTGTAACCTGCAATATTCTTCCGCACTATCCACAACTCCACCGACTTTAATGCCATCCTCAAATTTACTAACCCATCCTTCTATGCCCTTATTCAGCTCATTTATAAAAATAACAAACAGCATTGGCCCCAAAACAGATCCTTACGGTGCACCACTAGTAATTGAACTCCAGGATGAACATTTCCTAGCAACCACCACCCTCTGTCTTCTTACAGCTAGTCAATTTCTGATCCAAGCCACTTAATTACCCTCAATCCCACGCCTACTGTGGGGAACCTTATTAAACATTTTACTGAAATCCACATACACCACATCAACCACTTAACCCTCATCCACCTGTTTGGTCAACTTCTCAAAGAAATCAATAAGGTTTGTAGGATACGATCTACCCTTCACAAAATCATGTTGATATCCCTAATCAAATTATTCCTTTCAAGATGATTATAAATCCTACCTCTTTTAATTCTTTTCCAACACTTTACCCACAACCGAAGTAAGGCTCACTGTCTATAATATCCAGGGTTGTCTCTACTCCCCTTGTTGAACAAGGGAACAACATTTGGTATCCTCTAGTCTTCTGGTCCTATTCCTGTGGACAATGATGGCATAAAGATCAAAGCCAAAGGCTCTGCAATCTCCTCCCTAGCTTCCCAGAAAATCCAAGGATAAATCCCATCATGCCCAGAGGATTTATCTATTTCCACACTTCCCAAAATTGTTAACACCTCCTCCTTATGAACTTCAATCCTATCTAGTCTAATAGCCTGTATCTCAGTATTCTCCTCGACACCGTTGTCTTTTTCGCGTGTGAATACTGACGAAAAATATTCATTTAGTGCCTCTCCTATCTCTTCGGACTCCATTCACAACTTTCCACTACAGTTCTTGACTGGCCTTAATCTTACCCTAGCCATTCTTTTAATTGTGACATACCTATAGAAAGCTTTAGGATTTCCCTTGATCCTACCTGCCAAAGTCCTCATGGGTGGTACAGTGGTTAGTACTGTTGCCTCACAGCGCCAGAGACCCGGGTTCAATTCCCGCCATAGGCGACTGACTGTGTGGAGTTTGCACATTCTCCCTGTGTCTGCGTGGGTTTCCTCCGGGTGCCCTAGTTTCCTCCCACAGTCCAAAAATGTGCAGGTTAGGTGAATTGGTTGTGCTAAATTGCCCGTAGTGTTAGGTGAGGGGGTAAAATGTAGGGGTTGCAGGTCGGTGTGGACTTGTTGGGCCGAAGGGCCTGTTTCCACACTGTAAGTAATCTAATCATTCAAAAAAAGTAATCTAATCATTCAAAGACTTCTCATGTCCTCTTCTTAGCTCTCTCTTTAGGTCCTTCTTGGCTAACTTGTATCTCTCAAGCGCTCTAACTGAGCCATCACGTCTCATCTTTACATAAGCCTCCTTCTTCCTCTTGACAAGAGATTCAACCTCTTTAGTAAACCACAATTCCCTCACTTGACCACTTCCTCCCTGCTTGACAGGTACATACTTATCAAGGACAAACAGGAGCTGTTCCTTGAACAAGTTCCACATTTCAGTTGTGCCCATCCTCTGTAGTTTTGTTCCCCATCCTAAATCTTGTCTAATCACCTCAAAATTGCCTTTCACCCAGTTATAACTCTTGCCCTGTGTTATATACCTATCCCTTTCCATCGCTAAAGTAAACACAACCGAATTGTGGTCACTATCACCAAAGTGCTCACCTTCCTCCAAATCTAACACCTGGCCTGGTTCATTACCCATTATCAAATCCAATATGGCTTCGCCACTTGTTGGCCTCTCTACATAATGTGTCAGGACAACCGTCTGACCCATCTAAAGTACTCGAACTATAGCGTTTCCAGTCAATATTTGGGAAGTTAAAGTCCCCCATAACAACTGATCTGTTACTTTTGCTCCTGTCCAGAATTGTCTATGCAATCCTTTCCTCTACATCTCTGGAACTTTCCAGAGGCCGAGTGGAAACTTCCAACAGGACGACCTCTCCTTTTCTGTTTATAACCTTGGCCCATACCACCTCAGTAGACAAGTCCTCATCACATGTCCTTTCTGCCATCGTAATACTGTCCTTGACTAACAAAACCATACCTCCCCCTCTTTTGCCACCTTCCCTGATCTTACTGATACAGACTGGAGGCCTGTGACCAGTGGAGTGCCTCAAGGAACGGTGCTGGATCCTCTACTTTTTGTCATTTGCATAAATGATTTGGATGCGAGCATAAGAGGAACAGTTAGTAAGTTTGGAGATGACACCAAAATTGGAGATGTAGTGGACAGCGAAGAAGGTTACCTCAGATTACAACAGGATCTGGACCAGATGGGCCAATGGACTGAGAAGTGGCAGATGGAGTTTAATTTAGATAAATGCGAGGTGCTGCATTTTGGGAAAGCAAATCTTAGCAGGACTTATACACTTAATGGTAAGGTCCTAGGGAGTGTTGCTGAACAAAGAGACC
>NC_057712.1:86079462-86104032 GCF_004010195.1 Chiloscyllium plagiosum | reverse complement strand
ATGAGGGGCATGGATAGGATAAATAGACAAAGTCTTTTCCCTGAGGTCGGGGAGTCCAGAACTAGAGGGCATAGGTTTAGCCTGCAGAGGGGACCGCATTGGGAGCAACGGATACAATAAATGATATTGGTGGATGTGCAGGTAAAACTTTGATGGATGTGGAAGGCTCCTTTGGGGCCTTGGATAGAGGTGAGGGAGGAGGTGTGGGTGTAGGTTTTGTAATTCCTGCGGTAGCAGGGGAAGGTGCCAGGAGGGGAGGGTGGGCTGTTGTGGGGCATGAACCTGACCAGATAGTCACAAAGGGAATGGTCTTTGCAGAAGGTGGAACGGGGTGAGGAGGGAAATGTATCCCTGGTGGTGGGGTCCGTTTT
Source organism: Chiloscyllium plagiosum (assembly GCF_004010195.1). Classification (NCBI taxonomy): domain Eukaryota; kingdom Metazoa; phylum Chordata; class Chondrichthyes; order Orectolobiformes; family Hemiscylliidae; genus Chiloscyllium; species Chiloscyllium plagiosum. The sequence continues at coordinate 86,103,661 of NC_057712.1, read as the reverse complement.
GAGGTGGCAGAAATGTCGGCGGATGATGCGGTTTATGTGAAGGTTGGTAGGGTGGAAGGTGAGCACCAGGTGGATTCTGTACTTGTTACGGTTGGAGAGGTGGGGTTTGAGGGTGGAGGTGCGGATGTGGATGAGATGCATTGCAGGACATCTTCAACCACATGAGAAGGGAAATTGCGATCTCTAAAGAAGGAGGCCATCTGGTGTGTTCTGTGGTGGAACTGGTCCTCCTGGGAGCAGATACGGTGGAGGCGGAGGAATTGGGAATACGGGATGGCATTTTTGCAGGAGGTAGGGTGAGAAGAGGTATAATTCAGGTAGCTGTGGGAATCCGTGTGTTTGTAAAAAATGTCGGTGTCAAGTTGGTTGTCATTAATGAAGATGGAGGGGAGGGAGGTGTCAGAGATGGTCCAGGTGAACTTAAGGTTGGGGTGGAACGTTTTTGTGAAATTGATGAACTGCTCAACCTCCTCGCGGGAGCACGAGGTGGCCCCGATGCAGTCATCAATGTAGCGGAGGAAGAAGTGGGGAGTGGTGCCAGTTTAGCTACGGAAGACGGACTGTTCTACGTAGCCGATAAAGAGACAGGCATAGCTGGGGCCCATACGTGTGCCCATGGCTGACCCTAACATCTGACATTCAACTACCCTAACATCCATTCCCACTGTTCAGAATTCCAAAACAGGCTATATCGAAAAAGGCTAGTAACCTTACCAAATCAGCACTCAGGACTTTTTTTTTGGTTAGAGGAGGAGGATGGGTAAGAAACACCACCTAAGTAGTGTTTCAGGTAAAGCAACCGTCCAAATATATTCCCTCACTTACTCAGCCATTCCGTGTCCGCTCCTGCTCAGTGTGCACTCGCCTATCCACAAGGTAAGCTTTTAAATGATTAATTTACCTTCTTGGCAGCCCTCTGGTCCTCACTCTTGCTGCTCCCTTTGCTGCTGCAAAAATGGAGGTCGCTGTTCCCTCAAGATAAGCTTTTAAACAATTATGATTGTGGGATAGCCGTATTGAATACTGATCAAGGTTTCCATGCTACCGTGTACAACATCCTCCTTGAAGTCAATTATTAGCATACAGAATCGTAGAATTATTACTGTGTAGAAGGAGGTCATTTGACCCATTGTGCCTGCACTGGCTATGTTATCTAGTCCAACTCTATCATCTAGTACAAATATCCTGTCTTTTCCCCAAATAGAAATTATCCAAATAGCCAACGAATGCCCTCTTGAATGCCTCAAATAAACCTGCCTCTGCCACATTTCTAGGCTGTGCCTTGCATAGCCTACCAACTCGTTGCATGAAAATGTTTTTTCTCACATCAGAACATGGTTTCATGTTTCTCACATGATAGTCGAGATTGGTCAAATCCTTACACCTAATGCACGAGAGACTGGTCTGGACTTTATCAGTCGAGAGTGAATCCACGCCCAGCTCCAGAAATTGAACCAACAGTGCAGTAACTCAGCAAAATACTACATGCCCTGAGTGAATTGTTGCTCTGAATTTAGAGCTCGACTGAAGTTATTCTGCCCTCGAATAATACGCAAAAAAAATTGTCCCCTAATTCTAAGATCAGTAGAAAAGAAGCTCTTCCAGTGACAATGTTTTCTTTTTAGAAACACACAGTGCAGCTAATTGAAGCCTTGATTTATACTATAAATGTAAATACAATGTAGCTCTCATTGTCTAATATGTCTTACCCTGGACACATACTAATTGTTAATTATTAGGGACTAACTAACTCGCTGAAGCGAGTCGCCTGATTGACATCAGGATGTATGTGTACGGGCTGGTGCAGCCATTTACTACACAAATCAGCCTGGTGATAGAGTGTCTTTAAATTAAGTTACAACCGTGCAGTTATTGGACAGGGAGTAATTGATAAAACCATTAGTAACACTTGTAGAGATAAAAGCCAGCAAAATCATGCAGCCATAATTATTCCTAATGGATACATGTAGTAAATTGTGGCAGGAAAATTCTTGCATTATCTTTCAATCAATTCTGACAGGCTCAGAAGATTATTACTGACTTAACTGTTCAAAGAGAGAAAGAAAAATGACCACTCTGGGTCTTGTTGCCATTTGTTCTGTTTACTGTTGAATTGGTTCCTTGATCTTTGTGGAAAAACACTTTTGATGGTGGAGTTAAATGTTACCCTCTGCTGTCATATTTTTCTGTTTTGTATTGAAGGGGTGAATATTTAAGGGGTCACAGTCTTCATGCAGAGTTCTACAGCAAACCTTTATTTGTTTGAAAACACACAGAACAGTAACAGAATTCCCATTGAAAGTTATCGTTGTGTCATCTACACAAAAGAAATCTTGATAGAAATTATCAATAGATCGTTTGGCTCTGTTACCTAGCTAAAAGGATATTTGTTAAATAAATTTTCCTCAAATACAATGTTAAATCTTAAAACTGAATGAAATAAGATACAGCTCTATTTTCTGCTTTTCAACTTGATAGCTATAAGTTCTGTGTCTTATGATCCTGCTCCACAGTTACCCGATGAAGGAACAGTGCTCCAAACACTAGTACTTCCAAATAAACATGTTGGACTATAACCTGGTGTTGTGTGATTTTTAACTTTGCCTACCCCAGTCCAACACCGACACCTGTACATCAAGATTTTTTCTGGTTTGTCTTAGCTGTAGCAGTCACAAGATGTGTGAGTCCAGGCGAGTTGCAAGCTTTGGTAAAGAATTCCTTTGATTTTCATCTGAAATCTCTCTCTGGATGCTGCTTCCTCCTGCGTGTATGAATCGGTGTTTGAATTTACCTTTTTGCCAAGGGGTGTGTTTATGGGATGTCACTGTATTAGTAGTAGTTACTGTATCAGGTTGGTTAAGGCTTCCCATAGTTAAGTTATTCTAAATTCTGCTTTCTTTTGTTCATGTTTCAACTGTAGTGCTTAAATACAATCTGTTTTGCTTAAAGCCAAGTTGTTTGTCCAGTTGCATCATATCTGGAACACCCGCTTCATATCTGCCTTCAAAATAAGAATAGTTAGGGTCTAGGCTACCTTCTTAAATATTTTGAAGGGGTCTAGCCTGGTCCATAACACTACTGAAGGGGTTCATTTAGTATTGAGGTGGGAAAGCCAATTATCCCTCAGATTTAATCAAAGTTGACTTGAAGATAGCTGGGTCCTCTCCTGACTGACTAAATGGCCCACTCTCTAAACCTTCATCAGTTAAAGTTGGGGCATTAAATTACACCCATGATTTAATGCTGTTGGCCCTATTTTGAGGCAGATATAGGCCACTGCTTTAGCTATTTAAACAAACTCCAAATGCATTGTGATGTTAGTAGGAAGGAGGAAACTGACAAGTTTCAAGGTTTCAATTTCTTTAGGATAATTACTTAGAAGAGATTAGATTGAAAAAGTAAATAATAAAGTAGAACAATAGGGAATAGCACAGCATGAGGAGAGAAGTAAAAAAAGAGTCAGTATCTTTTAAAAAAGGTGAATTTTTGGGGGTTTTCTCTTATTTGTCCACCTTAGGTTTGGAGAAAAACCTCACAGAAACCCCAATATGTGTATCTCCATTCTCAAGGTTTTCTTGATACAATTCACTCTGAAGTTGTGCCAGATGAGCAGGAGACCTCTGTGGAAATTTACCCATGAAGCTTTTATTCATTTAAATGTACTAAGTTAAAATAACATTGATGTAATCGTATAATAAAGCTACTCAGGTTTTACAATAATTGTTTCAGTCCTACAAGTGCATGGGTTGAAAGCTGGAGGAGATCACCCTTTAATGCATTTGTCAGCAACCTAAGGGTTATTAACTATTATAAATTATTATGTTATTGAAGAGACAGCACAATCATATTGTAAGCTTCACAATTGTGAGTTCCACTAATATATGGCACACAGCAGCTGATTTACTAATGATCTGTGCAATAGCACATGCTGAAGGGTGAACTAAAATAGCAGAAATATATTTACAAAGGAAGTCCATTTATATGGAGGGAAATGTAATGGATACATGTTGCTCCACACACACATTCAACAAAATCAAGATCACAAGTGGAAGGTCAGAAATCAGACCCTCAAAGAATCTGTCCACAAGAGACCATAAGCTGATTCTCTATTTCAATGAGTTGACATTCCCTCTTCTTCCATCTCAACCCTCATCAGAGAACTCTGTTGTATGACAAAAGCAGTGAATGTGTTCTATGCTAGTTTGCCAGGGAGCTTGGAGATACCTCTGTCAAAATACTTTGATTTATATTTCTCTCTTGTACCACATTCAAAAGTGTACTTAGGAAGCTGAAATAATTCTTGTTGTGGTTCTGTTCGCCGAGCTGGAAGTTTTTGTTGCAAACATTTCATCCCCTGGCTAGGCGACATCATCAGTGCTTGGGAGCCTCCTGCGAAGCGCTTCTTTGATGTTTCCTCCGGTGTTTATAGTGGTCTGTCCCTGCCGCTTCCGGTTGTCAGTTTCAGCTGTCCGTTGTAGTGGTTGGTATATTGGGTCCAGGTCGATGTGTTTGTTGATGGAGTTTGTGGATGAATGCCATGCCTCTAGCAACATGAATTCGACTGGGACAACACTACTATCATAGGGCAAGCCAGACAGAGAACAGCCAGGGAATTCCTAGAGGCATGGCATTCATCCACAAACTCCATCAACAAACACATCGACCTGGACCCAATATACCAACCACTACAGCGGACAGCTGAAACTGACAACCGGAAGCGGCAGGGACAGACCACTATAAACACCGGAGGAAACATCAAAGAAGCGCTTCGCAGGAGGCTCCCAAGCACTGATGATGTCGTCTAGCCAGGGGACGAAACGTTTGCAACAAAAACTTCCAGCTCGGCGAACAGAACCGCAACAACGAGCACCCGAGCTACAAATCTTCGCACAAACTTTGAAATAATTCTTCCCAATCTGACAACATCAATAGGTATCGCAATGCATTTCCTGCTGTTGTGAGATCATTAAGGAACTTAAACACATTTTCCTCCACTATTAATATACCAAGATTAATTTAACAGTAGAAATTTTATAAAATACCTTATATCTATCAGACACATTTCAATGTTAGTTAATTATTTTGAATGTAGTATTGTTTTGAATATGAAAGTGGGGCAGCTATTTTGCATACAGTCAGATCTACAAACAGCAGTGAGGTGAATGACCAATTGAGCGTTTTCTTTGGTAATCTTCAATGGAGAGAGAGAGAGCACATTGATGAGGACAGCAGCTTAACTCTTTTTTAGTTTTGAGTTATGCCATGGATGCCTTATCAGAAATTCATGGATGCAATCCCACAGTTTTCCCCAATTAATGTCATTCTGGCTTAATCTAGCATCTAGTGTGCACCGGTCAATAATACAAAGTGGGTATTTTGTTGGTGAGGAGTGAAGGCAGTAGTAGTTTATATTTGACTGGTATATGTGACTGGGAGTTATTGATACTGAGATCAGGACATTAAAATGACAACACTCTATTGCTCTAACCTTCAAACCATTGAGCACAGGAGAAAAATTATAAAGCTATATTTTCTTCCATTCTGTGCTGTAACAATAAAGTCATATTTGTCACAACACCAGCAACTAGAGGGAAGTATGTAATACTTACGAATAGCATTATTTCTCTGCAGCCAGCTGTTGATTATCAATAATATAATAATGTGATACAAGTAAAACTAAATGCCAAGCCAGCCACTAGCAAAAAGCAATGAAAGTACATGAAGTCATACCTACGAATTGCAAGCTAATACTTTTTATTTAATGAAATTTGTGGGAAATTTTCAATGGTTTAATCTGACCTCAGAGTTCATGTGATTTATTAAATATCAATCTCACAGTTCACTGTTTTATCTGAGCCCAAGAAGCTTTTCTTTAATGATGAAATTGCTACTGGTATCCATTGTTCTTTATGTAATATGCAGAAACCTTAGCAACACCAATATAATTTCTCAGCAAAATTACTCCTGCATTATAACACTGCTATTACCATGGTCAAGTCAAGACATCTCAAATCTCTTCTTCTCCCTCACATGCAAAACTTAAAATTGCAAAATTTGCAAAAATGTGAGAGCATTTTTTGCTGCAAGTGAGAGGCCTAGCAAGTAATTGATGCTATGCCCATTTTACAAACTTAAAATGGACATCATGACACCTAAATGATCACTAATTCTACTCCAATTTTTGCCCTCAAAATTCAAAACTAACATTCCAGTACAGTACAGCACTGTTCAAAATGCTGCTGTTCAAAAGAGTTTGTAAACGAAGGCTCTATATGCTGTATTAAAGGTGCTGTAGTACTATCCTGAAGGAAAGCAGAAGATTTATCCCTGATGTTCTAACAGATACTTATCCCTTTATCAAACTCCTGAAAATAGAATGTCTGGTCGTTATGACAATGCAGTTTGTGGGAGTTGGCTGTGTGAAAATTGGTTGCTTCATCTTCTACATTACAATGGTGGCTACACTTCAAAAGTGCTTAATTGATGGCAACATTTTGAGACATCTGGTAGTCATAAATGTGCAATATTAAATGCAAGATTTATTTTTGCAGAAATACTGCTACAATTATATTGATAAAGAGAAAAGGCAAATGCCTTATTGTGATGAAATAATACTTCCCTTTATTGCATCCAAAGTCTCAAAATTCTGTAATGACTCAGAAAAAAACATTCCCAATAACTTGGACACTTTTATGACAGGTTTCTTTTAAAGCAATCACAAATATGCCTCAGATAAGTGTTTCCCCTCAACTTGGTAACACAAACCTATAGATAGTACTCCACTTGTCAAAATATTCAACAGACTTGGCTGGCTCTGATCAGCTGTTTTATTTTCCTTAGTCATTTACTAAAATAATGATGCTATGTAGGCTCCCCCAGCCTTGTTTGATTGTCTGTTTGGACTGGATTTCTGCCCAGAGGCAGTTCAGAAATACAATGTATGAGACTGAACAGATACATCATGGATCAACACAGTAAAGTGTCTGACATTTCAAATTCCTTAGCTCACTGCTGCTGCCATTTCATAACTGACAAAGAACAACTGAACCTAATCAGCCTGGACTGCAGTATGCTACTTGCATTTACCGTTTGCGCTTCATGTTTTCTGTTGCACTTTCCCAATTGATCATAAGCCCAAGATAATGTCGGTGATCCCAAATTCCACCTTCATTAATGATATGCTAATCTCTTGGGTTAACCCAGTTAAATAATGGAGAACAAATACAGGGGATATTTTGCTGATTGGGAGTTTGTTATTTGGGGATGTGGGGATGAAAGCAGGAAATAATGTATCATTTTCAAATTTGAAGGCTTCAGCATCTTCACATAAAATGGTTCAGAGATATCAAACTGACCGAACAGGCAAAGCTCTGTCGAAACTAATGTAGTTGAATACTGCATGTAGCCACTCCGTGTCCTCTTCCACAGGTCTCACTACTTGCCATATCAACTGTTACAATTACTCACTTACTCAGGTTCTCCCTTCTTCCTAATCATTCCAGGGGATATAAAGTCTAGTAAGGAAGGGCGTGTACTAAGACACACAGCCTCAGTGAGTCAGAGATGTAAGAGATGATCTTCTTGAAACAGGGGAATTGACAGGATAGTTGTAGAAAGGTTATTTCCCCTTGTGGAGGGCATAATTTCAGAGTAAGGGGTCCTCTAATTAAGACAGAAGTGCAAAGTAAGGTCTTCTCTCAGAGGGTAATAAACCTGTGGAATCCTTTATCACAACTGGCTTTAGAGTCTGTGCTGTTAAGTAGAGGTAGACAGATTTTTAATCAGTTAGGGAATCAAGGACTATGGGGAAAAAGCAGGAAGGTGGAGCTAAGGATTATCAGATCAATTGTGAACTCATTAAATAGCAGGGCAAATCCAGTGGGCTGAATGGTCTACCTCTGCTCCAACATTTTATGATCTTTTGATACTGGTTGTGGAAATGAATTTAATATCAAGAGGGGTATTCCTTGCCCTCTAATAACTGTACATCTTGAGGGTTTAGAACTCACAGAATCCATTTGCTTTTCACTCTTGCAAAACATTAACTCTGATTTCTCTCCACTGCCAGATGCTGCCAGACCTGTTGAGATTTTCCAGACATTTCTGTACTGATTTTTTTGCTCTGTAACTGGAGTTTCGAGTGCTGAGGATGGTAAGCCAGGTGGAAGATGTCAATTGTTGTTTGTGCAATACATGAAGGATGGCTTCAGAGTGCTGGAATACATCACGGACTAGTTAAAAATGTTGCCTAATCCATTACCTGAGAAGCATTCTATTACAAAGGATTGTGATTCTAGACTGCAAAGGTACGCGATGATCATCTGCACTCATTTAAGTGGGCCCATTATTGACACTGATCAAGGGGGTTAAATTCATTGCATCAAATAAACTTGTGAAGCTCTGTTTTAGAGATTGTGTTTTAAGAGAGAAAGGAAAATTTCCATTTATGTGGTGCTATCCAGACAGCCAGAAGTCTCAAAGCACTTCATATTACCATTGAAATATAGTCGCTTTTATAATACAGTGATTGCTAATTTTCACTGAACAAACTTCCTCAAAAGGCAATATGATAATGCCAGGTAATCTGTTTCTTAGATGGTGAGCCAAGGATGAATATTGGCCAGGACACTAGAGATAATTCCTTACACTTCCTCAACATAGTGCCATTGAACCTTTTATATCCACCCAAGCAGATAGATATGGCTTTGGTATAACATCATATCCAAAAGATGGAAGATGACCCTGCCACAGATTCCTCGCTTGGGCAATCTGGGTGTCAAATGGCACTGACAGAAAATAGATGGCCCACAAGACCTAAATTCTACTTCCTTCAAGCTTAAAATAACATGAAATCAGACAGCAGGATCCCCAAACACCCCTGTCAGAACACGTTATGAATGTCACTCCTTGCCTGTGATGCTATTGTCCTAAAAAGAAACACCCTGTTTGAAAACAATATTCTCATGTCCCACATATGAATAGTACAAAATAGCTGTGCTATAGCTACTTCTTGGCAAGAGAGTTGGGCCAAGGATCATTAAGGATTTCCACAAATTTTTGCCTGTCTTCACAAAGATATTGGGCTGAAGCTTACTTTTTTGGCAAGGTGCAAATGGCCTCAGGCTTTTTGGTGGTTTTGTCACCATGAGGCCTCACAAGATTTCTTACCATAGCTAACCAAACTTGCCATGTTAACTACCTATCTTGCCACTGTGCCGACCTTCTCGTCTGATTCTACCCTCATCTTACCACTCACCACTCCCAGAACAGCGCTCTTACCTGATATCTATTGAAAGATCAACATCACGTACTCCTGTGCCATATTTATAGGCATTCCGTCTAAATGTTCTCCCTAATTCACTGCCTCCATACACCCACATCTGATCCATTAAGGGAACATCATGTATAGGGAAGCAATCAGGACAAGCATGAGCTTTTATCTACAGCTACCAAAAGGGAACACAAACAAAAAAGCAAAGGTTACAATTCATGACAACAATGCCAACCAAATGCTGGAATGTTGACCAACGATGATTCTAAAATCCATGATGGTCTTCTGCACCTATTGCTCATAGAAACATAGAAAATGGGAGCAGGAATAAGCCATGCAATCTTTCAAGTTTGCTCCACCATTAACACTGATCATTGAGTTCAATGCCCTAACCCTGCCCTCCCTTCATATCTCTTGACCCGTTTAGCCACAGGAGCGATAGCCACCTCCTCTTGAAAACATGTAATGTTTTGGCATCAATGACTTTCTGTGGTAATGAATTCCACAGAAACAGACCTTTTGGCCCAACCCATCCATGCTAACCGGGTTTCCTAAACTGAACTAGTCCCACTTGCCTGGATTTGGCCCATATCCCTCTGAACATTGTATCTGTACAAATTTCCACTAAATGTTGTAATTGTACCCACCTCTCCCACACCCCCTGGCCATGAAGAAGTTGCTTCTTAGGTCCCTTTTATATCTTTCCCTTCTCACCTTAAACATGTTCCCTCTAGTTTTGGACTTCCCTATCTGGAGAAAAGATCTTGACTGTTCACATTGTCCATGTAGTTCTCTGCCTCAGGGGTGTGCAATAGTGTCCTGAGCAACTGATCAGGTTTTAAAACAGGGAACGCAATGGTACTTGAGGCAAACATTATTGTTTACGATACATGATGTGTCCATGACTTCACATATATCACAGGATAGACACTTCACTTGTACCTGCTAACTTGTCATCCTCTATCACTGAAAGCCATTTGTTACACTTTACTTCCCTTTACCTCATTTTTGTTAACATTATTTTCCTTTGGGTTTGCTTCAATATTTTATTTGATTTTGACTTGATTTAATTTCATATCCCTTTTGTTAGTGTTTATTCTTGAAATCCAAATATGTGCTACTTCATTAGAAGTGATACTTTTGCTTCAGTTGTAAGATATTTAGACTCACTTCCACACCATGAGGGTCTCGTTAAAAGAATAAACTTGCAGAAACAAAAGCAGAAATAGTTAGAAACACTCAGCAGTTCTTGCAGCATCTGTGGAGACAAAGCAGTATTGATGTTTTAGATCCAGTGATCCTTCTTCAGAACATTAGAATCACTGGAACTGAAACAATACTCTGCTTTCTCTCCACAGATGCTGACAGACCTGCTCAGTTTTTCTCGCAATTTCTGTTTCTTTTTCTGATTTGCAGCACCTGCAAATTTTTGGTTATTTTTTTTGTCTGATGTCACTTTTGAATTCTTTTCAGACTGAGTCTCTCTCAATGCCATGCTCAGAATAAAGCCACTGTCTGCTCACCATGCTCTTTTATAAACTTGCTGCTTCCTCTCTCAGTGCCATGTTTCAATATAGTAGCAGCAGCAGGGTAGGAAGAATCAGGCTTCCTGACCCAGTCCATTCCCATTCACATGGCATTCTTCCTTGGTTCTTTATTTTTTGTTTCTTCATTTCTCTTCTCTTGTTTTCTGCAGCTGGGATGGAGGAAAGGAGTTGCGAGGGCCAGATGAGGCAGCAGTAGCGTGCTGAATTCAGCTGCCTGGCCTCAGCGAATGAGGCTCGAATGCAGGCTTCATGGTTGGTAACATGGTGGGCCTGGTCCATTCCTCCTGGCAATGGTGCAGCAGTTTCAGTGCTGACGATAGCAATGGCAGGACAACGGTTCCAGGTTATTCCTTGTGGCAATAGCGGTGATGTGATTGCTTCAGCGGCAAATGAGGTGGTGATGGCTCCAGGGTCAGTGACCTGGTGTGTCCAGTCTGTTCCTCCTGGCTATGGTGACACAGCTGTTTTGGTGTCGGCTTTGGCAGTGACAGAGTGGTGGGTCTGCTCCAGAAATCCTAGTTTTGGCAGCATCCCATAGCCATTTCAGAAACCCAGGAGCCTTGGAGGTAACAAAAGACGAACATTGTCTTAAACTTTGTCTAAATGATTTATTTTTATAATTTATGTAATTAAAATGACGCAAGATTATGGCAACTTTTATACTTCCCACTGAATTTTCATAAATACAAGCGACAATAAATTATTATTCTATTGTTCAGCAAGAAACCATATACTACTCTCTGCTCTCTGTTTAAACTTGTTACCTCCTGTCTTGGTTCAGAATCACACGTTCAGAAGTTTCAGCAGCAGTGTTAATGTTTGTGTTAAGAGACGATGGTGGTATTGATATATATATATATATATATATCAATCATATGTAATCAATCACAGGCTTCGGTATGTAGTGACACTGATAACTTATCCTTTCAATGAATAAAGGCTGCAGACAATGCAAGGCAAATAGATTCACAGTGTGCGATTTGACACATGCATTCAAAGCAATATTAAGGTAAAAAGCACCAATATCTTGCATGTAGCAGCATTAGAGAAGAGGAACCAGTCATGGGTTATGAAGGTTGAAATCATGCAGGATGACTTTCACCCAGGCCTGGAGTAGCCTGATATAGGCTGAAATTTACCAATGACTGTGACTGAGATCAGTAACTCCACGTCAGATATTGGAATCACTGAACCCAACAGTTATCCTCCAGGAAAAAGAGGAAAAGAATGGAAGATCATCGACGGTATAATCAGAGACACAAGGTTCAGTGATCTCCAGCTGGTGGATCCTAATAAGCAGCCCACAACGGCATTTCAGGGATTGTTCAATCCATTTACAGAACAAGTCATTTTGCCCAGTTCAGGATGAACCTGATGGCCAAGTAGCCAAATCCATGGGATTTTCACTTCTTTCCTTCAGGTACAATGAGGCAGTGATGTCACACGTGGGCTTCAGAGCTCCATGGCATTGTCCAGCCAGATTCTTAAATAGGTTGGGATTTCATTCCCTCAATGTCCAGCTCCAGACCACAGATCACAATTCCAGTAGTATGTGTCACCATCCAGGATGCTGCCACAACATTTACATTCTGCACCATTCCCAAGTTTCTTGAATATTCATTCCCATCAATCTGAGCTGGCTCTTGGGCGGCAAGGTGTATTCAGAGATGCTGAGGCTAATGAGTCGAGAGTGTGGTGCTGGAAAAGCACAGCAGGTCAGGCAGTATTCGAGGAGCTGGAGAATCGATGGTTTGGGCATAAGCCCTTCATCAGGAATGAGGCTTGTGGGCCGGGGTGGGGCTGAGAGATAAATGGGAGGGGAGTGAGGCTGAGGGCAAGTAGCTGGAAATGCGATAGGTATATGAAGGTAGGGAGAAGGTGATAGGTTGGAGAGGAGGGTGGAGCAGATAGATGGGAAAGGTGATGGACAGGTCAAGAGGACAGTGCTGAGTTGGAGTCTTGGTACTGGGATAATGTGAGGGGTAGGGGAAATGGGGTACTGGTGAAATCCACAGTAATCCCATGTGGTTGCAGGGTCACAAGGTGGAAGATAAGGTGTTCTTCCTCCAGGCATTGGGTGGTTAGGGTTTGGCGATGGTGGAGGCCCAGGACCTGCATATCCTTGGTGGAGTGGGACGTGGAGTTAAAGTGTTCAGCCACGGGGCCTTGGGGTTGGTTGGTGTGGGTGTCCCAGAGATGTTCTATCTGCAAGTTGGTGTCCAGTCTCCCCGATGGAGAGGAGACCACATCAGGTGCAACCGGTAAAGTAGACGACATTTGTGGAGGTACAGGTCGGGTGTGACCAATGACCCCAGTGTGAAACTTTTAGGCTAAGGCTGAACAGCCCTATAAATACATCTACCACAGCCAGCCTTGGTCAGGCAATTGGTCTTCTGAAGATGCACTTCTATTCCTCAGACCACCCAGGAGGAGTAGCATGTTGACTCAGTGGTTAATACTGCTGCCTCATAATGCCAGGAACTTGGGTTTGACTCCAGCTCTGGGTGACTGCGTTGACATAGGTTTCCATTGGGTGCTCTGGGTTACTCCCACAGTCCAAAGGTTAGGTGAATTAGTCACAGTAAGTGAGGGGTACAGGGATAGGGTAGTGGACTGGAACGGTGTGGGATGGTCTTTGCAGAGTTAAAACTGCATGGGCCAATGGCCACTTTCCATACTGTAGGGATTCTATGAGCGCTCCAGTGTTCAATGGACAAAGTCTCCAGATTATCAATTGTTTGCCGCACTGTGCACAACCTAGCTCAATGAAAGGGTGAGAACTTAGCACAGGAGGAGATGGACCAGCTGCACATCTTATCAGATGAAAAAGGAGGGAAGGATGACAGAAATGCTGAGGTAGCCAGTACTGATGCTGAGGATACTGAGGACACCGAGGCAGTAATGAAACAAGGCATTCAGGTTCAGGACAACCTAACAGCAGCTAATTTGAGAATGAATGGCCTTGCATGAACATTTATTCACAGTTAGAAGTATTAGCCACTTGTGATTCTTAAACATTGCTGTCCGAGTGGGAAAAGCAATTTTACAATGGTGCAACTTACATTGCTCTTCTTGTCAGAAATTGTACATTACTTTGTTTCCTTTGTAGCACTAAACTCCTGCTGGGTTTGACTGCCAGAGCATCAAGATGGAGATCTGTGGGCTCTGTGAGGACTGTGTCTTTTTATTCATGTGGTTTTGTTTAAGATTGTGCTGAATTGAGAAAGAGCAGTTTTTTAAAAAACAATCATTGGAAAACCAAGTTACTCAACAGGCATGGCAAGCATTTGTGTTTGTACAGCTGTTTGAAACAAGCAGTAATTGAAATAGTTGCAGGTGAACAGGAGCTGAAGGGTTCAGAAACTCTAATTAGCAACAGGAAGTTGATTGGTCTATGGACTGGAGACTAGTTACTGATGATAAGCGCCTTTATTTTCGCAACAATGATTGATTGGTTCTTGAGAAATTAAACAGTTTGGAGCTGGGAATAAGTTGCAGAAAAGGGTTTTAATTTCCACCAATTTCGAAGCAATCTTTCTCTGTTCTCAGTAGTCAAAACTCATTGTAAAATCTGAAAAAAAATCAACTAAACTTCCTTCAGCAGTTGTTGTAAACTGTGCCTTTTGCAGTGGACTCACTGAGAAAAGAGAAGCCAGGAAAAAACTTTTGGATCAGCAAGGACTATCGCAACAGAATTTGTACACAAAGACTTCTGCGAGAGCTGTCTTTCCAGACTTGCCCCTCTGCCCATGTGTGTTTTGTTTTCCTTTATTTGTTCATTTGTCTGTCTCTGAGTGTATGTAAGGGGAGCTTATAATGGGATTAGAGCTTTAATTAGTAGTATTATAACTGTTTACCTGTATCTAGAGTCTAATTATTTGTAATAAACTGTAATTCTTAAGTGCAGAAAACCTGGTCTGTGTTTTTGATCAACCTGGGTCTCATGATCAGGTAAATTGTAGAATTTTGTGTATCTACTTTAAGCACCTTGAATATTTTATCAAATCTCCAGGAATGCCAGCACTTAATTTCTAGTGCACTATTCCAGTGAGTTATGACAGCTTACATGGGAACAGCATTGAAGTACATAAAGCTTGTTGGTAAGGGATAGTCTTTGATAGAGAAATATTGAGGGGCTACACCATTAATTGGTTGAGTCATAATCATATTCTCACTTCTCAAAGAGTTTCCTCCTTCCATTTGAAACCTGATGAGAGAATCAGTGGTCTTTGTTGCACTTGAAGACCATATGAATATCTAAGGTGACCATTGTCTCATAGGGTATTCTTGAAGGAATGCACAATTGTTGGAGGCATAAACAGATTACATGAGAGTAGAGAAATGAAGAAAATGGTGGTTAATCTGTCTAGTACTTTACAAAAGGTTAATGCTAAAGTGATGTTAACATACTTTCACTCTCTTCCTTTTCCACCTGTGCATATGGGTGCTACCTCAGCAGCCACAGCTATGTTGGTAGAAGCCTGCTGATTGCTATTCCATTGATGACTTCGACAGACACTGTCCTATGGCCAGAAGTCTAGAGGACCCTGGCCTCCTGGGGGGAGTGTCCTGAACAGATCTTGGTGTGACTGTGTCAGCCTAAGCTGAATGAGGTAACTGTGTTTCTGGCTGAGGGAGAAGTGATGTAGCAGCACCCCTCTGGAGTGTCCTGAGAGAACAAAACCTGGTTGTCTGTCTGTCATTCCTCCTCCTTCTTGGTCGGCATGGCACCTCCTAAACCCCTTGAGGGAATGGGGACCTATACTGAGCTCAATATCTCCAGTCCCCACAACTTGAACCAATGAATGAAATCATTTCTGGCTTGAATGGTGGAGTATGTCTCAGAGAAACTTAATCTACTGCTGGGCCTGGTTCTCCATGATGGCTGCCACCCAGTCCATGGAAACAGCAATACATTTACAGACAGAGATTTGATATCAGACAGTCTGATCAGACTGTTCTACTTTTCATTTCAGGCTAAATAAGGTTGCTGGCACCTTTGTCAGCATTCCACTTCGTCCTCCCACAACTCCATCAATTCATTTATTTCCAAATGCAGAGGCTCATCATCTCAAGTGGATTCAGCAGAGGCTTGTTTCTATGAGCCCTTGGAGTGTCAGAGACCTTGGTGATTTCTTCCTCCTCTAGGTCCAGAACTGAGCCAGTGCTAAACTCACCAATATGTGATCCTTGGTCTACTTTAGAAACATTAGCCACCAAGGTAAACATCTCTCCACTAATGGAGGTTGGAATACTTTGACAGTGCATTGTCTAAAAAAACAAATAGCAATAGATGCCCAGCAGCGATTACAATGCATGAATCTCATCAACAAACACAAGTAATGCAATAAAAGGCCAAAGTGTTAGTTTAACATTTTACAACCAATATCTGTCAGCTTTGATGTCTGCTCCATGCCGCGTAAGTCAATCTCAGCTCAGTTGGCAGTGGGATATCACAATCAGTCTCCATCCTAAGATGAATGACGAGAAAATATTGTAACAACATGGCAGTGAACCCTTCTGTTAATCAAACCAAACATCCAGAAAAGCTTACCTCACCTCGTAATCTGTTAAAATATGAGTGATAGAGAATTCCCAAAGTCCACTGTTTAAAGAAAATAATATCAATTTATTTTTTAATATCTAAAAGTGAACATTAAACAACAACTTTTTACAATTCTAGGCCCCCGTTCTCTCAACTGCTTCTTATCTGCTTCCAAGTTTATAACAATATGCTGTTCCAATAAAACACTTTTAAATTCCATCAACTTAATTTCAAAACCATGCAGCAGCTGTCACCTTTGGTGTCTTTCTTCCTTCACAGTTGAAGATCTCCCTGGGTCGTCTTTCCTTTACTATGAATATGTTTCCTATGAAAAAGTTATCTTTCATAGAGAGTGTTTCAAATGACAGTTGCTCTGTCTGATTTTCAAACTGCCTACCTTTTTTTATATCCCCAACATTGGATTGTCTCATTGGTTCGATGTTGGCAAAACAATAACTTCAAACTTGATTGGGTTTTAGTATCCTGAAGCATAATTCAAACTGCTTGGTTAAATTTGAATTGTTGTCAAAACAGCAATCAACTTAGGTATCCATTTCACAGCCGAATATTTCAATTTTCTACTACAATCTGAGACTGGTAGCTAATCATATGATATGTATTTGTAAGCTCTCAGTGCAAAACAGCATTCACTCTCTCTTAAAGGTACAATACACGCATTCAACTTCATAGCAATATATTTAACCAGATTCTATAGCTGAAGCTATCAATGGAGGCCAATCACATCAGCTAGAAACAGTGAGGTTAATTCTCATTTGCTTGTTGAAATGGAGATGATTGAGACAAGAGAAATGGTCAGACAGAGGAGCAGCTTTTACATTTGTGTTACTTTGTTAGCTCTCGATAGGCAGATTGCCAATTTGGCAGTGGGGAAACAAGGTAGAATTTGTCTTCCTCCAGACATCTTCCTTCCTGCTTTGATGTGCAGAATCTCAAGAGCCTGAAGGTACGGGAAGAAAGATGCTGTGGGTTAGGAGAAAGGTGTTTATGTAGGGCAGGTTGGAAGCATAATAGGCTCATTCAAAGTTTCCACCATCTGTCATATTTTCTGCACGGTTCATGAGGACCTTGGGGCAGCAAGGTGGCTCAGTGGTTAGCCCTGCTTCCTCACAATGCCAGGGGCCAATTTCAATTCAAAACTCCGATGATTGTCTGTGTGGAGTTTGCACATTCACCTGTGTCTGTGTGGGTTCCCTCCAGGTGCTCCAGTTTCCTCCCGCAACCCAAAGGTGAGCTGTCAGGTGGAGAAATTTGGGGTTTCAGGAATAGGGGCGTGGGGATGGGTCTGGATGGGGTGGTCTTCAGAGATTAGTGTGAACTTAATAGACTGAATGGCCTGCTTCCACATTGCAGGGATTCTATGCCCCGACATCTGTCTTCTTGTTATCAATCCTTGCCCAATGTTTTCTGTAATTCAGCAGAGTTACTGTCGTCATTCATGCTGTTGAAAGCTGCTAAACTGCTTTGGGAATTACTTCTCCTTCTTGGTAAAACTTGTTGATTCATCAGACCTTTATGACCACTGGTATAAGTTGGCCACTAAATGTCAAACATTCTTGCTGCCCAAGGTGGGGATTAGGAACAGGAAATAATAGCAGTAAAGTGGTGAATTTGGAAAGTTGAGATATATCATCATAACACCTCCAAATCCTGATTTCAATTTGCAATAGGCATGCACCAGTTTTAAACAGAAATGAAACAACAAGGAGAATAAAACAGAATTAAATTACTGCAGCTGCTGGAATCTTTACTGAAAACAAAAATGGTCAGGTAGCACCCATGGACAGAGAGCAAGCTAATGTTTCGAGTTTAGATGACTCTCCATCAGAGATGATGAGGTGTCATCGAGACTTGAAACATTACCTTGTTCTTTCTCCATGGATGCTGCCTGATCCGCGGTGCTCTCCAGCAATTTTTGTTTTCAGTCAATGAGAATAAAATTTCCACATACGTATTTCAATAATGGAAAGAACAGATTGAACCTGCCCGTATTGCCCCTTGAACAGGAGTATAACTGAAGCAGAGCTAAGAAAACTGTGATGTGGAAAAGGAGTTTATAGCTTGGAAAGAACACCATAGCCACCTAATTCTTTCATGCATACTGTGGAGTTTGTAAAGATGATGTTAAGTGTGTTTTTTGCACTGGAAGTAGGTGACATGACAGGTGCAGATAAGGAGTAAGCTCCATATGATGCAGCAATGCACACAGTGAAGATTTCAACATGATCTCATCACTGCACTTGCTAGGCAACCGTTGATCACGAAGAAACAGTGAAATATTCAGCTTCCATATGTATAAACTCAGATTGAGTACCCCTTCATTGAAGAAGACATTTAAAAAAGCAACAAAATGAAAATTGCAATAATACATAGCTAAATGCATGGTCAATCAGTATTTGACAAAAGAAGATAGACTAACCTTTTATATGGGATTTTTCATTATTCTGACAATGAGTTCCATGGTAATGTGTAACTTGCAATCTTTCAGGCAAAGTAGAATTTTCTATTTCATTTATTACAAACTTACAGTATTTTAAATTTTTATTTATCTCTGCACTCAATAAACCAAACATGTTAAGTTTTATAATTACCACTGTTTTACAGAGAGTAAAAGAAGGGGCTTAAACAGTTTGAGACCTAACAATACTCATTTCATTTCCTCAAGGAATATTTAGAACTGTGAATGAACTAAACCTAATCTTTTAACAGGATACTCATCTTTTTAATGAGCTGCACAGCTCTGTACCACTGAATGACTGAAGGCGCTACCATTTACAGCAGTGCTCTTAATCAAACTATTCAACTGTTAAATGTTTCCAAACAAAACTAGCAGCATTAGCTGTGGCATGAAGGGCAATGCGCTCCAATGTCAACACAACAATCCTCAAACATTGCCGTGCCAAACATTAACAGGCCATTTGTAGAATGTGTTAAGCATTTAGGCATTATGGATGTGAAAAGACAAATAACTGGATGTTAATGACTATTAAATATTTATTTCACCAGGTGATATTCAGTTCGGTTGGAGTGCCAATTTAACTGAATGATGTCTACAGACTGAGATGATTTCAGATTGTTATTTGTGAATGCAGAAAGTGAATACATATGTAAAGGAGGAAGGCAGCTCAGTGAATGCAGACGGGAAAATTGACAACTATCCTGTGAGAGGAAGCAAGGTCCTACATAACCAAACAAATATTATATTTCCCAATTGTTTCTGTCATGGATTATACCTCTTAGCTAATTCATCAACACCTCATGGATATAATATTTGCCAACATTATTTTTTGAATGCTTGATGTAATGAGTTGATCATCAATATCAGTAATATGATCTGCCAAATATGGTAGCACTTGAAATGAGTTATCCCAGGGCGGCATAGCATACAAAATACTTTTTCATAGTGCTCTCTTACGTAAGTATTTGCAAGAGAGTAGCCATTATATTCAACCTCCTCCGTTGATCCCATAATTAATTTTGAAAGTACACACAGACAATGAGCTATATAAACAGATACAATTGTTCAACAAGTAGTTCCAAAATTAGAACAACTGAGTTTCAAACTCCTTCTCCCATTGGATGAACAACTCTATCCAATACCTGGGGGGATCCAACCCATTAAAGTTCATTCCAACAATCTTCCTGCCAGCATCGGATCAATCCAAGACATTTGCCATTGACTAATCCATTGATTTGCTATGTACATGCCCTGATGTTTAGCTTGCTTGAATATTTATGCAGAGAATAATCCATTACTCAAATGCACAGCACATACATATTAGAATGTTAAGATAGGAAATCCAAGTCAGTCATTAAAAACTAGTTAATACTAGGGCCCTGCTGTGAGGGAGATGTTCTAAATGGAGAGGCAGAACCATGATGTGAGCCCTAAGCTAAATATGTTACAACTCTTGCTGGTAACATTTTAGGCCAATTAGTTGAATATATACATAAAGAAAACTGCCGTCAGATATCTGACTGGCAAATATAATTCCCTACAAAATCAAAGCTCCAACACATCCTAGTTTGTCTCTTATTTAGTTAACAGTTCTACCTGTATGTAAGGTAGGTTCAAATTATACTATTGGTAAGACATCCCAGAATGATCAGACACCAATAATGTGCTTTTTGCTTTAAATTTAGCACTTAGTGTGTGAGTAAGGGAACTTAATTTCATATCTCTTTTCAGTTAAGGTGAGTGTCAGGCAAAGTTATGTCTTTGTGCCATTTACAGTGTGATTTGGCAATAATCATGCAGAAATTCCAAGTTACACAGCCAGGGCTACACAATCCACTGTGTCTGCTTCATCATGAACAGCACTTGGATTATGATACGCTAATCATCAGACAGTTCTACAAGTGAAACTGTTCCACAAGACAAAAACGTCAAAGTCAGGTCAGGATTTAGAAATTGAGTCTTTCAAGAAAAAGGCATCAACATAAATACAAATTATGGATAGGTGCCATGAGTAATCCAAAGTCTTATTTTGCAAATTGGTAAATTTTATTTTTATATTCTTAGCTTAAGCTAAGATGGATAGACAGCAACTGAACGGAACTGAAGTAATTGACTTGATGTTTTAGTCTGTAGCTGCACTGGGGGATATGAGGTTAATGGGGATTTCTACTGAACCCTGAGAAAACTCATCTCCAGGCAGCCTGACAACATTGGAATCAGTACACACCGGAGGTTGAATTCTATACACAACAGGAATAATGGCAGCCAAGCCCACCTAATGGTAAGAGAGGCTGTGTGTCTGTCTCCCTGTGATACCAAAGTGACCCCTGATTGAGTCAAAGGGTGGAGGTATTTGAAGTGGGATTCTCGCTACTCGAGGCAATAATGTACTCAAGGCTGAAGGATAAAATAGAGGGCACATGTATCTCTCCTATGTTCTTGGAAAGCCTCCCACTGGGATGCCTCCTATGACATCAGGCACTCTGTGATCGTTTGAGGGATGCAGCATCAGACACGGAGGTGATTTCTGAAAGACACCTTCCAGCACCCTCCCTTCACCTCCAACCCTCTCCCAATTTTCCTGCAACTCCAGTCCACTTCATGACCAACGTCCTGCCTTCACCTTTCTATGGCCTAGGGTCCCTCCACAATCCTTGGGCCTTGGGTTGATGCAGTGCCAAAAGCAGCACTGCTCCTGGTGGTGCTAATGCCAACAATTCTGATTGACTGTCAGCTCATGGCAGATGGGTTTTCTGTGGGTCTCCCTGACAACACTGAGAGCAGTTCCCTGCTGCTTTTCTAACCAGTGGGCGAGATACAGTCAGCATGATCCTGGCCTGAGATAGATAACCTCATTGCCTTCACTGGGAGATGTGCCAATCTCTCGGAAGTCTGCATCCTGAAGAAGGACTTTGTCTCATCAAAAAGAGATGGCTGTTGTGTTCCTACTACTACTACATTCCTTTTTTGCCTCTTAGAAGTGTCAATTGAGGAGACAAGTGAATTCACAATATTCTCAATTTTAAACTAGTCTAGCCATTTCAGCCATCTTTTTTTGTGGTACAACATTCCAAAACAGTCCATTCAAAGCTTTCTTGGGAAATGTGATACATGATCCAAGCTTTAATATGATACAAGAGTTATCAATATATGATCAATAATAGTGCAGACTATTTAACCAAGAATGCTATTACAGGGTGAGTGGAGAAATAGTCAACCATATCAAGTCTGCAGATTGGAATAATTTATTCATGTAATAATGTGATAAATTCATTGGACACTTAATAGTTACAGCAGTGTTAACCTCAGGAGATGAAAGGGAATTGCATGAAAGAATTATTTGTGGGCGGCACGATGGCACAGTGGTTAGCACTGCTGCCTCACAGTGCCAGAGACCCGGGTTCAATTTCCACCTCAGGTGACTGACTGTGTGGAGTTTGCACATTCTCCCCATGTCTGCGTGGATTTCCTTTGGGTACTCCGGTTTCCTCTCACAGTCCAAAAATGTGCAGGTTAGGTGAATTGGCCATGCTAAATTGCCCCTAGTGTTTGGTGAAGGGGTAAATGTAGGGGAATGGGTCTGGGTGGGTGGCGGATCGGTGTGGACTTGTTGGGCCGAAGGGCCTGTTTACACACCGTAAGTAATCTAATCTAATCATACCTAAGGATTTCCTTTCCTACACTGGAGGGCCAACAGGTGAAGTGAACTCAAAATGTACCACACAATCAATAACTTGAGTTGGCAGAGCATGAAGAGGTCAAGGGTAAATGGTGGAATTGTGGTAATATGAGTGAATTATTAATCCAGACATCCTCACTGATGTTTTGGGATTGTGGGTTCAAATTCAAACACAGTAGCTGATGGAATTTAAAATTCTGAATTAATGAATATGGAATTGCAAACTTGCTTGTATCTGTAATTGTGACCAATGATGATCATCAATTGTGGTTAATAATTTAGCTGGATCACTAAGGTCCTTTAAGCATGGAAATCTGCGGTTTTTACCTGGTCTGGCCAAACATAACTCCGGACCCACAGCAATGTTAGACTGATGTTTTGTAGCTTTTGAGGAGGTAACCAAAAGATTCAATGAGGATGAAAAAACTCAACAGAGAACTGGTATCCCAACACTGAGTGACTCTCTATTGATAAGTGCATAATACTTGACATTGGTCTTGTTTCTTCAGAGCCAGCTTTCAGCATCAACAGAACCTGTGAACCTCCTGTCTTTATCTATCAGCCAGACTCCCTGATTGGACCAGGTTATGATCCACCTGGCTGATCTTGTTATAATCACTACAGAGGTATGCATCATGAGTATGGTGTCCCTGAACATCCAGAAGGTGTTTGATGCAATGTCACACATAGACATGTGAGGAAAGTTAAAGGCAATGGAAGAAAAGGAATAGGAACAATGTGGGCACAAAACTGGCTGAATGATTGGGAACAGAGAATGAAGGTCAATAGATATTTTTCAGACAGGAGTATGGCTTGTAGTAGAATTCCCAGGGGATGGAATTGGGCCCCTTGCTTTTCCCAATACACTGTAATGATCTGAGGTTTTGTATTGTGATGATGCTGCCCCTCTAACAAAGTTATTTTGTCCTTGTTTCTTTCAAGAGGGGTCACAAAGGCAAAGGTGCCGATATGTCTGGAAATGACTACTTTAACAATGGCAGGCGAGTGGCCAGTTCGCCCAGTTCAGATTTTTTTCTGGTTTGGTTTAGTTTTAGCAGGCAGTCAGATGCTGCTGGTAGCAGAGAAACTACTACAGTGAAAAGAGGTACCATACTTCAACAGATGTCTCTTGCCTGACTCTTCTCTCTGAAATCTCTCCTGTCTGTAAGAACATGTGTTTGAATTTTGCCAAGGGGTGTGTTTATGGAGATTGAAATAGCTCCATAGTTAAGTTGCTATATCAAGTCAATTGGGGTTTCAAATAGTTGTTATTCTAAATTCTGTTTTCTTTTGTTTGTGTTTCAACTATTGTGTGTAAATAAATTCTGTTTTGCTTAAAGCTGAGTGGTCTGACCAGCTGCATCACTCCTGGAATATTCACTTTACATCTGCCTTTAAAATAAGAAAAAATTAGGGT
Source organism: Chiloscyllium plagiosum (assembly GCF_004010195.1). Taxonomy (NCBI): domain Eukaryota; kingdom Metazoa; phylum Chordata; class Chondrichthyes; order Orectolobiformes; family Hemiscylliidae; genus Chiloscyllium; species Chiloscyllium plagiosum. The sequence continues at coordinate 86,079,726 of NC_057712.1, read as the reverse complement.
TGGGGCTACCTTCTTAAAATGTTTTGAGGGGGTCTGGCCTGGTCCATATCAGTATTCAAGGGACGGATTCAAAATTTGTAAATGACATGAAACTTTGAAGAATTACAATCTGTAAGGAGGATAGTGGAGAACTTCAAAAGGACTTAGGTAGGTTGGTGGAGTGTGTGAATAGGCAGGACTTAAGCAGGTTGGTGGAGTGTGTAAATAGCTGGAAATGTGTTGCTGGAAAAGCGCAGCAGGTCAGGCAGCATCCAGGGAACAGGA
>NC_057712.1:86078187-86079394 GCF_004010195.1 Chiloscyllium plagiosum | reverse complement strand
CCTTTGTGGTTGGAGGGTTCCTAGCCGGAAGGTGAGGCGTTCTTCCTCCAATCGTCGTTTCGCTGTGGTCTGACGATGGAGGGGTCCAAAGACCTGCATATCCTTGGTGGAGTGGGAGGGGGAATTGAAATGTTGAGCTACAGGGTGGTTGGGTTGGTTGGTCCGGGTGTCCCAGAGGTGTTCTCTGAAACGCTCCGCAAGTAAATAGGTGTAAATAGGTGGGAGATGAGATCCAACACAGAGGAGGTGGTGCAATGCATTTTGTTAGGAAAAACATTGAAATGCATTATAAAATAGGGGCACAATTCTATAGGGGGTGCAGGAGGGACTTGGGTATAAATGTGTACAGATCATTGAAGATGACAGGACAGGTTGAGAGAACAATGAATAAAGCAGTATTGTCAGCTTTATTACGAGGGGCACAGAGTACAAGAGCAAAAAGGTGATGTTAAACGTATGCAAGATACTTGTTAGTCTTAGCTGGAGTACTGTGTACAATTGTGGGTGCCACATTAGATGAAGAATGTGAATGCATTACGGAGAGTACAGAAAGTGATTTACGAGCATTGTTCCAGGGTTGAGAAAGTTCGATTATGAAGATAGATTTAAAGAGTTAAGACAGATCTCCTTGGAGAGAAGAAGACCCAGTGGAGATCAGGTAGAGGTTTTCAAACACATGAGGGGGCTGGTTAGAGTGAATAGGGAGAACCTGTTCGCACACATGAAAGGATCAAGTATCAGAAGGCACGGTTGCAGGTAGTGTATTCCATTTCCTAATAATTCGCTGCGTGAAAATGTTTATTCTCACCGTGTATTTGCTACTTTTGTTTAAAGTGATTTCCAAAACAAAGCAAATACAAGGTGAGAATAAATTTTTTCACACAGTGAATAGTTAGGAAATGGAACACACTACCTGCAAGCGTGGTAGAGGCTGGTTCAATTGAGGTGTTCAAGATGGCATTGGATAATCATTTAGATAGAAATTGTATGGAAGGTAAAGAACAGGAGATTGACAGCAAACAATGATGGTTATTAGAAGAGCCAAAGCAAACGTGGGCTGAATAGTCTCATTCTACACCATAACACCTCTGCAATTCTGGCACCATGAGATCTTCTCCACATTCTGTGTTCAGGCTTCAGGAAATTTAAAAAAAGCCTTGCATTAATAAAACAGCTTCTGCACCAACAGAATGCTTTGCAGACAAAG
>NC_057712.1:86069723-86077687 GCF_004010195.1 Chiloscyllium plagiosum | reverse complement strand
GAGTTCTGTTAACTTAGGTTAGGAGAAAACCTACCCTAGCAGGAAGTAATTTGAAAAATATTGCAGTTACTGGGGTACAAATAGACATTTCAAGAACCAGAATCCCATATCCAGGATGACATGTTGTCTCCTGGTGTCACAGTTAAGGATGTAATTGAGCAGGTACACAGCAGTCTAAGGAGGGAGTGGTCATCATCCATATTGGTACCATCAATATAGATAGAAAGAGTGTTGAGGCCCTCTGGACAGATTTGATGTGGTTAGAAAAAAGACTGAGAAGAGGGACTTTGAAGGTAATAAATTCCAACTTACTCCCATATGACATGCTGGTGAGTATTGAAGTAGGGGAATAGAGCAGATGAATGTGTGCTGAGTGAAATGGTGCAAGAGGAAAGGGTTAAGACTCCTGTGATTGGTTCTGAAGGAGATGGTTTTACAATGCCCAATTAGAGTCCTTAAGTATTTATGACCATTTTTAAGTTTTAATTCCAAAATGCGTGTTTTTTTTAAAATAGAACTGCTGCAGAGAAAGAAACAAAACCGTGGACGTAAACACTGACAATCTGGCAAAGTCCTTAATGATGCCAGTTGAATGTCTCACCTGTAAAAGAGAAGCATCAAATGGGGGACACTTGACAAGAAGTGATAATAAGGGACTCAGCAGAAAGCTTGCAGATGTCTGTTCTGCCTTCTAGGAATATACACAAAAAGTGGTTAAAAACTAACTGTAGTACTTGTCTGTGCGTGATGTTGGGCAGATGTCCTATTGTGTAGACTAACATTTTATGAAGGTCACAAATTTGAGAACAGCCATTTTAAACATCTCTGCACTGCAAGTAAAACAAAAGGTAAAGACTTTTGTTTTGAATGCTGTCAGTTAGTTATCGCGACACAAAAAAAGACAGCCAAAACAAATCAACCTCCCTATCCTTTTATTCACAGCAAAGGTAACCTAATTGATGTCTATGATTTAAAGTCAATCTTCCTTGATTCCAGCCTCCATTTACAGACTGACAAACAGAAACTTGAGTTTAGATCAGAGTGGTACTGGAAAAACACAGCAGGTCAGGCAGCATCCGGGGAGCAGGAAAATCGATGTTTCGGGCAAAAGCCCTTCATCAGAAAGCTGACAAACAGAAACTGTTAAGGGTTAAAAAAAGAGAGATGTAACTGGCCTGCTCACTGAAGCAGACGCTACAGTCTGTAACATCGGAGGTACATGGGTTTGCACCTTGCTTGGTTTCTGAAGACATTGGTGCATGCAAACAGCTTCCAGTGAGCTCCAAGGAATATTCACATAATACTTATAACTGAGATTCTACTCTCTGAACTTTAAACATGTTGATAGCAAGAGGATAACCAGGGAATAATCAAATCTCTGACCTGTGACTTTCACAGGCACAATATTTTTGACTTAAACACAAGCTTAAACACCGACTTCAAGCTTTGATTTTACTTTGTTACACTGGTTGTCTCCCTGTCCCATCCCAGTTAACATCCAATACCTACTAAGGCTTCTCTGGAACCAAAACATCTGGTTAACAAGTATTAACCTGCAAGTAACTTCCAGGCATGGCCTCATAAGCAAAAATCAGCTTGTCTGTTCTCTTTTAAAAAAAAGAGCTGTTGCTCAGAGTTCAAAGTTCAGCTTCAGCTCTCTGTTCACAGTTCACAGCTCCAAACCAAAAATGATTAAAAAAAAGAATAAAATAATGAAGGCCTCCACACAGCTCAAAGGAAATCAGGGAAAGAGAATTTCAATCAATCTATGAATCAAAATTCTCGACATTGACACTGGCAGTTGAGGAATCAATGTCACCTATGTGATAAATAATAACAGCAACATCTTCATATCTGTTCTTTATGAATGTGCTTTTTTACTTTTACCTTCTTGAACTCACTTCTCATTTCTACTGGATGTTTATGTGTTACTTTACATTTTTTCTTCCATTTAATAATTAATAAACTGATTTTTTTGTTAATTCAAGATAGTCTAGTTGAATTGGTTGATTCTAGATTATAAATTCAATTGGGTCTGGGATTAATGTACCCACAAAGGAAGATATCCATGTCTAAATTAATCTTGTTACAACCACCTGAGGTGCGGATGAATAAAGATGGGGAGCCAGTTCATCCCTCCTCAACCGAGAGCTTAATGATTTGACACATTCCATGTAACAAATTGAGGAGTTGAGAGTGTGGTGTTGGAAAAGCACAGCAGGTCAGGCAGCATCCGAGGAGAAGGAGAGTCGATGTTTCACGCAAAAGCCCTTCTTCAGGGTGTTTTCTAATGAAGGGCTTTTTCCTGAAACATCAACTCTCCTGCTCCACGGATACTGCCTGACCTGCAGCGCTTTTCCAGCACCACACTCTCAACTTTAATCTCCAGCATCTGCAGTCCTCACTTGCGCCTAACAAATTGAGGAACCTCACCCAGGAACTGCTCATATTAAATAGGACCAGTTCCAGGCCAATGTCCTTGTGGACACTTTGTTAGTATGATTGAGGAGTGTTTAAATAAACTTAGCAGTTGGAGGGGAGTAAGGTGGCAACACGAGACAGAAAAATCAATGTGTACAAAGAAATACGAGAGACGGGGAGCTCTAGAGTAAGAAACAGCGAAGTATTAGATGGGGTCAAAAGGAAATGCAATATGGTCTAAATTAGATTTACGATACACGTACCTTAACGCAGAGCTGAATTTTATGATCTTTTGTCTATGTTCAAGTCTCATTGAGTTTGGTGAAGTGATTCTCACCATGATACCAACTGAATTTCTGCTTCAAAATTTTACAAAACTCGCCACATTAATTAGTGTTTCAGCCCTCATGGCAAGTATCATGTATAATTTCTGCCCCACCTTACCACGCAGCATTCCTGGAACAACACCCCACCTACCTGATATCTGCCCTAAGACCAGCACCTCTTGTATCCACACCATCTTTTAAAGCTGCTGCACACCTTCAGGACTGCTGGCATTTGGAAGCTGCCTAAATTAGTCATGGAAGGGGTTGGTGAGATGACCGAGAAGGGGATACTGGCACCATGCATTTGGAGAAGGTCCTGAGGTCCTTGCAGATGATGTGGCTGAGATTATAGTAGTCCTCTTCCTGCAGTACTGACAGAGGAGGCCACATGACCAGACTACGTCAGCCTGGTCTGAGCCTGCTACTGTGGTCAATGCCATCTTCAGGGTGAGGAAGACTGGGCTGCAGTGCAGGAAGAAGGCAAATAGCTTTCTCCACTCCACCAAGGTAAATACACCACTCTGTTCTTTGCTAACTCACACTCATTCCATCCCTGACACCGGACCCACCTTGCACCATCAATGCTTATGCTCAGACACCCACTTGTCTCTTACTCATTCGATCCTTTCTATGTTTACTGCAGAAGACATCACAAAAGAGGGTGGAGCTACATTGGAAGGTTTGGGGGGTGGGTAGGTTAAGAAGATGCCAAATATCCATCTCCTCATCCACACTGAGGACAGGAGAACACTAGGACCAATTCAGCAGGGAATCAGAAACATCCCTATCCCAACACCTGAGCATGTACCACTTGCCATTCCATTGCAAATCTCATATTAACCAGGTGGTCATTGCAATTCAGCCCAAATTATGACTAACCAATGGTTGCAATGCCTCTTGTCTCCTATGTCTTCCAGGTGTATTCAACCTCTCAAGGATCAGCCAGTTTCTCATGAAGGAGAGATTGACAATCGAGTGTTCAGGTATCAGAGGGATCATGATTGTTACTGTCTGCCAGACCACCCAGTAACAAGGACAATGACAGTCTACACGTGTGTGGTGTGGGACCATACGCTGGTGAGTTCCACACACCAACAGCTCCACTGATGAGTGAGTGAGAAATGGACCAGGTCAGAGGCACTCAGAGGACTGCAGGAGACCAGGGACCTAGTGAACATCCTGGCAGGAGGAGCCTGTGGTCACAGTGATGTGGACTTTGGTCAGATGCGAGGTGCCAGATATGTATACAGGAGGGATTGGCCCTGATAGCAGAGGAGCTGGACATATGCCCAGATAGAGAGTCACTTCCACCTGTAAACATTACTCCATGCATTGTTCTCCAACACTGAAGACAGGGCAAGATAAGACAGGGAACCCTGAGTTTAGTCCAGATGCCTCCTCTTCACAAAGAGATAGGGTGGTGTCAGGAGGCATCTAGCCGGAGGAAGAGCTACACACAGACCCTTTGAAAGTCTCTAATACAGGACACTGTGGAGGTGCTCAGACTCTCCAAGTCCACACTGCCTGCACCCCTAACTCTGACTGTTGGAAGTTCCAGCTGTGGTGGGTCAATTTGACTCTGACAAATTGGCAAGAAGGTCCTCGGTGTGCCTTGTCTGCCTGGATCCAAACAATCAATTCCAGGATTGCCTGACCAAACTTCCAGGGCCAATGGACTCCAGAATACAGCAAGCTCCCGTCACCCCACCCCTCCCACCCTCCTCCACCTCCCCCCCCCCCCCAACAGTGCTATATAAATAGTTAATTCATGTTTTCATCTTTCACATGGGTTGTCCCTGTCTCTGTGTGGCGCATAAGTCCACGCTCGGGGATGTACGATGAACACCAAACACATCATGTGGGAGAACTGCAGTAATGCACATACATGAAAACACTTCACACAGAACCTGTGTGTCCTCTCCCATCCAGCACAGCCTATTGTTTAATATGGGAATGTATATTTAAGAAAGCTAGCCAGCATTTATGTTGCCTAGGAGGTGCAACATACAGTTGTAGGCTGACTAAGGAATGGATACTGTGCATGTTGTTTCTATGTTGATGCCAAATGACTGGTTGCAAATGCAAACCCTCCCTCACACATCAGCTCATGAACCTTGGCCATTACGGGTTTCTTTGCAGACATTTTCCTCCATATTGCACACTGTCCATATTCTTGACAAATTAACTACAATGAGCTGTCCGCTGTTTCGGGCTTTATGCCTCAGTGTTAACATGCCACTGAGATCCCCAACACCAACTTTTCTTCCTAGTTGCATTAATTGTCAAATCTGTGGACTTCACAATTCCGCAGGTCATCATCCAAACCATGTATCTTTGCTTACACTTACCTATTCATTCAGCCCCTCTTTAGGCCCTCTCCTCACCCCCTTTCCCCTTCAACCTTGATTTCTGTGAGTGTTGGTGCCAGGCTGATAGTGGCATACCACAAGGGATCTGACCTGCCAGCCTTGGCCATCATGTGTCCAGAGCTCGAGTTGGTGGACACCACAACCAACCCCCCCGTGGAGATAAATGGCCAACCACAATCTGCAGTCTGGACAGAAATGCAAATTCTTTATGCAAAGCCATCCCAGCTGGATGTCTGACCATGGCTTGGGACTGGGATGGGAGGCTGCATTGTGCTTGGTCTTCCCTGTTTGATGGGCACCCCCATGGACATCACTGTGGTCTCCTCCCCTAAAACTACAGACATGTCTCATTGTTTGTTTGTTCATGTATTTGGCATGAACGCTGATGCCATGTGGTACAGGCAGGTGCTAGACTGAGGTGCCACACTGCTGTAAGACAGGATGTACATGACGTTGACTGAGCACTGCTGTAGAGTAAGGCCAGCTGCCTGGTTGTTAGCGTGCATCGATTGTCACTGCAAGGCATAGCTGGACAGGCCAAGGCATCTTGCAATCTAATAGAGCAAGGGAGAGTGTCCAATGGAAGCACAGCTACAAATGTCACATGCCACCCTCCATACCCAATCCCTCTCCCAACCTTCTCAAACCTGATCTTACAACGCTGTCACTCCTCTCAATTGGACCTGCAAACCTGGTCCCACTGTTACCTTGCATGTGATTTCAGTCCAGCCTTGACTGGTTCCTCTTCTTTAGAAACTGGCTGCAAGTAGTGACTACCTCTTATACATGGCACTGCTGGGACTATAGTACTGCTGATCATCAGGTTGGCCAACACCTCTCCGAGGCAGGACTTCCTCTCTATAACAGGGGTTGAAGTCTTACCTTTCGCCAATTAATGGTCTTCCAAATGTGAAATGGCTACAGACACCCGGTATTGATGGTGAAACTCTGCCATCTTCCATATGTCCCTTTACTCAAGCATTTTTGTCACCATCCTCTCATCTTTGTGTCCAGATGGCTGTTAATTAGAGCAGCATAGTGGCTCAGTGGTTAGCGCTGCTGCCTCACAGCGCCAGAGACCTGGGTTCGATTCCAACCTCGGGTGACTGTTTATGCATGCTCCCTGTGTCTGCGTTGTTAACTACCCAGTCAATCTTCATGTCATCCACAAATTTTCTTATCAATCCACCCCTCAACATTCTCTTCTGTACCACTACATATATATACATATGAACAGTAAAGGATCCAGCACTGATACCTGTCCTAACCACTAGACATTGGCCTTCAGTCACACAACCCAGCCTTCTATCACCACCCTCTGTGTCCCACTATTAAGTCAATTTTCCTCTTGACCTATTGAGGGCTCAGGTCCTTTTCTCACAGGTAAAAGTATTGCCACTGAACTAAGGTTGACTGTTTAACACAATAGAGACAAGTGCATGCAACAGTATGGAAGTATATAAGATAGGAACACATATATATGGTACTGGCATGATAGAAATTGCTGAGTGGCAAGTGACCTAGGGTGACAGTTAATTTGCTTCTTACCATGTGTATGTAGAGTGAGATGGCATGCACCAAAAAAAGGGAATTTCCAGCCAAGTTAATTCTATTCACGAGATCAGTACAATATTCTGATCAAACAAACCTGGAATTCTATACAGCATTCTGGTCATTGCAGCATTAGCATCCCTCTGGACTGAGAACATACTGAGCTTTAACATATTGTATAAGACACTGAAAGAAATAGAGAAAATAAATCTGAAATGATATTTACAGATATTTCAAGAAAGAAGGACAAGAGTACATTAAGAAAGTTAATTGCATATTAAAAGTGGTAACACTGATATCTAGGAAAAGAAATTTGATGATGTAACAATGCTAGAAAATATACATCAATTTCATAGAGTAGGCAGTGTTGCAGGTGCTACTGCACAATGTTCTTCACCAATGTCAATGAAGAATATTGCCTTGCAGTACTGCCTGCCTTGGGGAATCAACAAATGGAATGATGCAAACAAATATTTCCTCCCTTCTTTCATGTGGAACATGGTCTGAAATTTGACAAAGGGCATCTGAGTTCAAGATTCTAGACTCATTTGTTAAATAGTTTGTTATAAGTGTTTGTACTCTGAAAACATGCGATAAAATTTATGGGAAGGTTTTCTTGATCTAGACATTTGTTGTGATTGCATAAATGGCACAAACTGTGTCAAACAAAATTTCATTTGCATATGTACAGTCTTCCCACTGCTGATCCAGATTAGTCCTCTCTCAGTGGGAGCTAATGTTCTAGTTCAGAAGTAATGGGCTGTGCAATGAAAGAAGAGGGGGTAATTCCATTGTACAAATTTACTGAGAACAAATTATTAGTTATGAAAACAGACAGTGATTATATATAATTTAGCGAAGCAGTATCACAACTGCAATATTTCCTCTAAGATGCATTCGTCACCTGTCAATTTAACATCAAGGTATTCAAAACAAAACTAGAATTAGAGCTACAATTGGAATGCACCCATGAAAGTGTTGACTAAAACCAACAATAAACTAAAAATTAGTGTTAACAATACCAGGGAAGAATGTTGAATGCATTGTGTACATTCTTCTGTTTGTCTTTTCTAATGGAAATGTTTACTCCAGTCGCTTAATGAAATAGTAACTATGGGCAGTCATACCAGACATCTCAGCCTTCCTACAAAATCATTGCCCAAATTGACCTACCAGAGGAAAGCCATAACAGTCAGTTCTCTGGCACTGAGCCTGACACTGTGGCAAAGAAGGGAAGGGGGCAGAATAGAAAAGTACTCATGGTAGGGGACTCGATAGTTAGGGGAATCGACAGGAG
>NC_057712.1:86025145-86066439 GCF_004010195.1 Chiloscyllium plagiosum | reverse complement strand
GGACCTAATTGAGGTATACAAGATAATGAGAGGCATAGATAGAGTCGATAGCCAGAGACTATTTCCCAGGGCTGAAATGACTAACACGAGGGGTCATAGTTTTAAGCTGGTTGGAGGAAAGTATAGAGGGGATGTCAGAGGCGGGTTCTTTACACAGAGAGTTGAGAGATCATGGAATGCGTTGCCAGCAGCAGTTGTGGAAGCAAGGTCATTGGGACATTTAAGAGACTGCTGGACATGCATATGGTCACAGAAATATGAGGGTGCATACATGAGGATCAGTGGTTGGCACAACATCGTGGGCTGAAGGGCCTGTTCCATGCTGTACTGTTCTATGTTCTATGTTCTAAATTTCCATTCGTATTCTTTAAAAAGTGAATTTGCTGCTGTTTTCTTGAAGTATGTGGCATTCTCTTGGTTATCATACCATTTGCACTTCTTGTGTTGCAGCTTTGTAACATTTGCTTTACCCATTGTTTGTTTTGGATGTTACAATAACAAAGTACACAAGCTATGTGTTAGGCAAGTGCTGATTTTATGTGACAGTTCGCAAATAGTGTCCATCCATTCCTCACTCTAAACAGCCAGCCCAGAATTCAGAGGCATCTTTTCACTTGTATTTTCATGGAAAATTCAATTGGGTGCATAGATTTATTGAAGGACTATAGCTAAAAGCCACTCGAGAGATGCTAATGCTATTGTGATACTTGAATGTGTGGTACCTATTCCCTCAAAATAACATAACTGTCCTCCCTTCACACCATTTAAGTGGGAGACTCTTTAGAGTCTCCACTGTGAATAGATTCACTTACAGCCAGCCATTAAAAACCGCAGTGGAGTGATTCTATATTTTTCTCAAACAAAAAAGGCCATTTAAAACTACACTAGGCCCCTTTTATTTGGCTCTTCATACAACAATATCTTAGTTGTAACGATGTTATTCAGTGCGCCCAATTTTCCCCTTTCATCTTCTAAAATACAGATCTGCATTAGAAGATCAAAGGAAGCATTCAGATCTAAACTATGGCAGTGGTATCAGTGAGAGCTATTTGTGTGCATTACAATTTAATGCAGAAAGTACATCAAAAAACATAATCTAGTTTGTGTCTGTTCCCCTAAATTAATGTGCCAGTTTTGTAGTTATCTGCCCACAGTGAGAGACTCATATGGACAAGAGTAGGTCATTCAGCTCCTTGAGCATGTTCTCCCGATGAATTACATCATAGCTCATCTGTATCTCAACTTCATTTACCTGCCTTTATTCTCTATCCCTTGAAATTCTTGCTCACAATTTGCACTTCCCTATCCAGCATGCTGCTGACCTCCCGGAGAAAGCAAATAATCCATTCATACATCATGTATTTTTCACAGTCCCAGGCTGACTCTCTGATCATCCCATACTTAATAAAGTGCTTAGTCTCTGTTCATGATAGTATTCCAGAAATTTCCCCACAATTTATGCCAAGCTGAGACCTACCTGGTTTACCACTCTCTTTTTAAATAATGAAACAGCCTGAGCAATTCTTCAGTCTAATTACAGAATCTAGCGAGTTGTGAAAAATGAAGAATAGTGCATCCATAATTTTCTCAAGTGTATCTTTTAATGCCCTGGGGTACAAATCATTCAATCCTGGAGATTTGACTGTGTTACATCATATTGGCACAGAATTTTCTAAAAAAAAAACAACATTGTGGAAATGATCGAAAGGGCAGAATTTTCCCAGTCCTCAAGTTGGGTGGGCAGTGGTGAGAATGTCGGGAAAATATGGCAAGAATTGAGAAATCTGACTCTCGATGTTGGGAAGAAAGTTCAGATTTTCCTTTTAAGGGTTCAACAGCAAGTTCTGAATCTCATTAATAAGTAGTAACTACATTAATTGCATTCATTTGCATCTCATTATTAGCTAATCTCATCTCATTTATATGCAATTCATGATTCTCCCATCTACTGTTGAGAAACTATACGCTGCCTATTCCCGACATGAAAGCCTGAGCATTTACTTGCTGGATATATCTTGCCACTTGTTTGTCTGGGCTTCTGTTTTAAGGTCCTGGAAGAGATTGGGAGAGATGTTTCACGGACCCGTTAAACAACAGCTTGATGTAGTCATACTCACAGAATTGTACTTTACAGGCAATGTTGCAGACAACAGAAGTGGAAGTGCAGTAGCTTACAGTCAGCAGGGAATTGCCATAGGAATCATCAATATTGAATCCAGAATGTACCACATCTTATGGCATCAGGTGGACACAGTAGCCATCCTCTTGTTTACCATCTACTGCGGCCCCAAACCCTCCGTTAATTCAATGCTCCTCCTTGTTGAAAGGCACATGGAGGATGTACTAATGTGGCAAAGGATATACTCTGACTGGGGGACTTTAAAGAGAATTCACCAAAATTGGCTCAGCAGCACCATTACTTACTAGCCAGACCAGCCCTAAACGACATTGCTTCTAAACTAGGATTGTGGCAGGTGATGAGGGAAGTAACAAGAAGGAAAAACATATTTGATCTCATTTTTACCAATCTGTCTGCTGCAGATGCATCTATCCATGACATTATTGGTAAGAGTGAGCACCACACAGTCGTTGTGCAGAAAAAGCTCAGCATTTACATTGATAGTATCTTACATCATATTGTGTGATACTATCATTGTGTTAAATGGAACAGACTTCTAACAGATCTAGAAACTCAAGCCTAGATAGCTATATAATACTGTGATCAGTCAACAGTCACAGAATTGCATTCTAGCACAATATGCAACCTCATGGCCAACATATTACCCAGTCTACCATTATTACAAAGCCAGGATATCAATCTTGTTTCATTAGAGAGTGCAGGAGGACATGCCAGGAGCAATACCAGGCATACCTCAAAATGACTGTTATCCTGGCAAAGCAATGACTTAGGATATTTGCGTGTGATAAACGGTTCCACAAATAACGGATCATATCTAAATTATGTAGATTTGCTACATCCTCTTGTGAATTGTGGTGGACAATTAAACAAGTCACTGAAGGGGGAGGCTCCACAAATATCCCCAGCCTCCATAATGGGTGTGCCTAGTACATCAGTGCAGAAGGGAAAGCTGAAGCATTTGCAATGATCTTCAGCCAGCCATGTTATGTGGTTTATCTATTTGGCCTTGTTCAGAAAGTCCCATCCATTACAACTGACAAACTTCAATGAATTTGAATGGCTCCATGTGATATTAGGAAATGGCTGAAAGCAGTGGACGTGAAGCTCATTCATGATATTGTGGCAATAGTATTGTAGACTTGAACTCTAGAATTTGCCAAGCCCCTGGTCAAGGTCTTCCAGTACAACTATCACACTGACATCTACCTGACAGTGTGGAAAATTGCCCAGATGTGTCCTAAACACAGCAAGGCAAACGCAGGACAGATCCAACTCAAAAAATTCTTGATCATCAGTAAAGTGATGGACGTAGTCATCAAGAACTATGAATCAGCATTTGCTCAGCAATGATATGTTAACTGATGCTCATTTTTGGCTGTGCCACAGTTATTCAGCTCCTCATTACAGTCTGGTTCAGGTATGGACAAAAGAGTTCAGTTCCCGATGTAAGGTGAGAGAAACAGTCTTTGACATCAAGGCCACCTTTGATGAAGTGTGGCACCGAGGAACCCTAGCAAAACTGGAGTCATTGGGAATTGGAGGAAAGCTCTCCACTGTTTGGAGTCATGTTTAGCACTAAGTAGGATGATTGTAGTTATTGGAGGCCACTCATCTCACCTCTAGGACATCTCTGTGGGAGTTCCTTCATCAACGACTTTTCCCCTTTCATACGGTCAGAAGTGGGGGTGCTTGCTGATGATTTCATGAAATTGCTTCATTTGTACATTAATTCTTCATTAAACTCACCACAGAAAATTATTTCCAGTAATCACTGTTAAACACGCAATAATTGTAAATGAAAGCAATCAAGTCTTCTTACCCAGAAAATGAACCATCAAAAATTTGAACCTTTGTTCTTGTACTGTTATTATAGATTTTTAAAATATCAGGCTCCAAATTGTTTCTTGATTAAGAATTTAGCTCCAAAATATTGTTTAACAAAGTCTCCAACTAACGTTTGTCTAAATAGCTTTGTTCCCACATGAGCTACAACCTCTGGCTGCTCGCTCTTCTCTGTCATCATTTGTAATTGTTTTGTGACGTCCAAACACTGATACAGGAGCCTATAATAGACACTTGCCTATTCTTGTAATTTACACAGATTCCTCTAGTCTGGTTACCTGTGTTCACTGATAGTTACCTTCTTCTGTTTTACCCTGTTGAGCACATCATTGTTCACTACATAAAAATGCCTAACAGACAAACCCAGCTCCACAAACAATCCAATCTAAATGTGAAGTCACCATTGTCCTGCTCTCCCATTAAAGAGAGATGGCTGACAGTTATTTAAACTGAGCGTCACCACATCAGGCAAGGGGAGAGGTTATGAAGGAGAGTCCTTCCTGGTATCCTCAACGAGTATGGGAATTGAAGCCAAGCTGTTGGTGTCACTCTATATCACTATTCAACTGCCCAATCGACTGAATTCTCCGAAATCCAATCTATCCCAACTTAAAACTGATTGCCTTGTGAAGAGATTCTCTAACAAACTACTTACACCAATATCTGGGGTCACTGGAACTTCTGCTCCAGAAAACCTTCTCCTTCTTAAATATTGTGGAAAGATTGGCATTGAATTTTATCAAAGTTTGTGGATTGCAATCTTTAGCTATGCCATACACATAAAAGCAAGATTAATTAGCAATTATGGAGAGTCTTTCTTGATTTCAGAGTGTTCTGAGTCAAGGGTGTGGAGCTGGAAAAGCACAGCGTGTCAGGCAGCATCAGAGAAGCAGGAAATAGGACTTTTCGGGAAAAAGCCCTTCATCAGGAATTCCTGATGAAGGGCTTTTGCTCAAAATGTCGATTTTCCTGCTTCTCTGATGCTGCCTGACCTGCTGTGCTTTTCCAGCACCACACTCTTGACTCTGATTTTCAGCATCTGCTGTCCTCACTTTCTCCTTTCAGAGTGTTCTGAACTAGTGAAGTACTTTAACAGTGTAACCGCTGCTGTAATGTTGGTTGTACACATGCCAGGCAAGTCCTGGTAGGTCCAACTCTTGCATGCTGCACAACTTGATGGGTAAACATCCATTACTATGTTATAAATATATACCAATAGAAATAAAAATTATATTTGACAATGATAAAGAGGCAGCATCACAAAGCAGCTTGAAATGATTTGACAGGGCTCACCATATGAGTGCTCTGAAGAGAATATTGATGGTGGATTCAAAGGGATGTGATCAGCAAACCTTGCTGTCAGCAGTGATGATTCATCAAAAAACATTGATCAAATATTTCTTGTTGTTTTTGATTTCTGGCAATTTATTAAGGTCTTGATTTACAAATGAGTATTGATGATATCAAGGATCCCTCAATTCAGAAGAGAACACAACTAACATGAAGGTGACAGAAGCATCATAGATGAAATATTAAACTAGTTGAATAATGTCAAATTGTCAGACCAAAACCTATTAATTGCATCCTATAAACAGTTGACAATCAATAGATAAATTTGTAGAAATTTTAAAAATCAGTACCTGGCTGAAGTTTTGCTTTACTTATCGATGACCCGGCCAACAGCATTCGTTTTAGAAATCCTAAAGCAGTGAAAAGGGATTTTCACTAAATTCACCATTCATTCTCCTGTTAGTTTGTTGAATAGTTTTACTTAACCAATGAATGCTGACAACATTTGCATGGAAACTGGCTTGGAGTTCTTACTGACCCTGACACAAATGATGGATGCATTTAGAATTAACAGCTTGGAGTGAGCACTAAAAGAAATCAGAAACTGAGACAATCTGGATTATTGCACTGAATAACTATGACTCTCTAACTGACGTTGGCCAATCTCAGTTCTGTAAAAATCTAAGCATTCTTCTGCTTGGATAGTAACTCTTTTGATATTCTGGATATCCAAGATATTCTATCCAAAATTGTGCCAGAGCTTGCCAACATTATTGAATTGAATTTATTGTCACGTGTACCGAGGCACAGTGAAAAGCTTTGTCTTGTGAGCAATACAGGCAGATCACATAGTTAAGTAGCATAGATAAGTAAATCACTGTACCTAGGTACAAGTGACAATATTAAATACATCAAAATAAAATGTTTCACCTAGTTCTGGATCTTTTTTAGTGGGGAAGTGCATAATAGATTGAAATTCACAGCACCATTTATTCAGAAATGCTCCATTAAAAGCAACATGACTATTTTCCTTAAGATACCAGAAATGTTCCCATTTTAATAATGATGAGTGCAGGTCTGTGCAAACCATAAACACATCAGCAACATTGATGTGCATGCATTTTCTTTGAGTTTTAAAAATTATTTTTTAGGGTTTGACTGTGACTGTCATGCATTCCTACAGAACTTTAAGCAATTTTGTTTTATTTTTGGTTTTACTTCTTTCCTTTTACAGATCCATTTGATATCTTATTTGATTCAATTTTAACATATAACCTTTCCCATTTTTCTGGCTTCTCACATCTATGACTGCACTAAAATATGTGATCTTTAAAAGCCTCTTGAATACTTCCTTTCTCCCTTAAAATTGTAAGCCTGTCAACTTTATTTGATTTATGTGATTATTCTCTTTCTAAGATCTTCAGCACTTTTCATCAGCTCTTCATTTGAAATCATATCATGAGGAAGCCTAACTAACTCAAAAACATAAGCATAAGGAAAATGGAGACCTTAACTAACAAGTCACAGAAGTCACTAATAGTTTGCCCTTCCTGAGTCAGTCTCTTCTTTAAAATGGTTTTACATTGGTTAACTGAAAAGCCACAAACATGCAGAGAATTTCTGTGATGGAATTTAACTTAGACAAGTGCAGTTCTTCTCAGGACCAACATGCACCATTTAGGCAGCAGAACTATGGCTTGTGAAGAAACAAAAGATCTTGGTGTCATAGTTCATAACTCTCCATAGATTCACAACTAATTCATATCTGATAGAAGCCAGTGGAACAATATCTAAGATGAGTACTGAAGCAGGCTATAATAATGTCTAAAATGAAACATGTCACTTTATCCTCGATAGGCCAAATGTCTGTGCTGGGGTTAGGAATGGGTGGTGGGGGTGAAGGGAGGTCCAGGCTCAGGTTTATAAATTACCCGAGCCTAGAACTTGAGTTAATATTAAGACGATAAAATCATAAAAAGTAGGAATGGAAGTAAGCTATTCAGCCCATCTAATCCATTCCACCATTCTATCAAAATCATGGCTGCTCTCATAATCCTCAACTCCATTTTTCTGCCTTTTCTCCGTAACCCTCGATTTGCTTACTGATTTAATTTGTGTCTATCTCAGCCTTGAATATACTTAATGACCTAGCCTTGAAGCTTTGTGGGAAAGTATTCCACAGGTTCAATTTTCTCTAACAGAAGAAATTCATTCTCATATAAAGTCATAGAGATGTAAAGCACAGAAATAGAATGTTCAGTCCAACTTGTCCATGCCAACCAGATATCCCAACCCAATCTAGTCCCATTTGCCAGCACTTGGCCCATATCCCTCTAAACCCTTCCTATTCATCTACCCATCCAAATGCCTTTTAAGTGCTGTAATTGTACCAGCATCCACCACTTCCTTTAGCAGCTCACTCCATACACGCACCATTCTCTGCGAGGAAAAAGTTGCCCCTTAGGGCCCTTTTAAATTTTTCCCTTCTCACCCTAAACCTATGCCCTCTACTTCTGGACTCCCCCACCCTAGGGACAAGATCATGTCTATTTACCCTATCCATGCCCCTCATGATTTTATGAACCTCTATAAGCCCAGCCCTCAGCCTCCGACACTCCAGGGAAAACAGCCCCAGCCTATTCAGCCTCTCTCTATTCCTCAAATCCTCCAACCTTGACAACACAGAACTGCAGATGCTGGAAATCTGAAACAATAAATTGCTGGAGAAACTCTGCAGGTCTGACAACATAGATGGAGAGAAAGAAGAGTTAATGTTTCAAGTCTAGTGACTCTTCTTCAGGAATTCTTCCTTGTCTCCGTCTTAAATGTGCGACTTCTTGTTTTGAGATCATGCCCCCTCATCCTAGACTCTCGGACAAGAGGAAACAAGCTTTCCATGACTACCCTGTCAATTCGTCTAAGAATCTTGTATGTTTCAGTGAGGTCACCTCCCATTCTTCTATATTCCAATGAGTACAGGCCCAATGTTCTCAACATTCTTCATAAGCAAGTACCTCCATACCTGCTATCACCTAAATGAACCCTCTCTGGACTCTAATGCTAGTCTATGTTTCTTTAAATAGGGATACAACCCAGTTTACAGTATCCCAGTTTACACTTTTACTATTCCTAGACTATAGTAAGCCTAGTAGAATCAGTTGTTCGCTTGCTTGGTAAGTGTTGATTTGCTGGATACCTTCAAAGGGAGCTTGACTGTATTGCCAAGTAATATAAATTACGGCCAGTGTGATCTTGGGATTAATTCGGTTTGTCTGAACGCTCAAAAAATATATGTTTTTAAAAATATTATTTGATTAATCAGCTTTAGTTTTTAATAACTGTTTTTGTTTGCTTCTCCATATTTGGTAGCAAGTGTCTGAATCACAATGCATCACAGCTCCAGTAGAGAGGCTGGAGGAATCACATAGCTTGTTCTGGTTCAGCATGTTTGTTTCTACGGAAAAAAAGTCATGAAATGAATTTTAAATATCAATCACTCAGATGTCTGCTTATACTCTTTACTAACTTCTCTGGCCATTGCTACTTGTTTCTTAGTGTGTTTTCAGTGTGATGTGCGTATCTTTATAATGTGTTGTTTGCACTACAAGCTAATATATTTCTTCAAGGCTTTTGAGAAAAAAATCTCAAACTGTCAATGGCATTTAAGTTTCATTTAAACAAACTGTCATAAATGATACATCTTTTAGCATAGTGCCAACAGCCTCAGCTAGACAAAGCAAATCACATTTAAAGTGAATGAATATAAATTAATTCGTTCTGTTTTCATTCTCAGCCAAAGTACCCAGGTAAGGATACCAGCGGGCATTTATGAAGTACTGCAAACTGAAGTCATCAGGTCCCAATGACCAGCAAACAACTGGGTTTTTCCACTGATAGACTCAATCAACTTTAGAAACTGCTGATGGTTCATATGTCTTATGTGGATACCAAATTAGATTATTGATTTTAAATCATCTGGCAGTGTCTATTTCTATCACCTGTATTTCATAGGTGGCTTATTTTAATTATAGAACTTTTCTGTGGCTGCAGTAGCTATCAGTGCAATGTTACCAATATATTTCATACGCCCACTGAACAGATTAAGTTTTGCCCAGAAAGAATTTTGAGTTGTTTACCAATGTATGTATATTGCCCAAGATAAATCACAGAATGAGAAAAATGATGTGTGCACGTTTAGCTGTAAGACTTTCTGTTAATACACTTGGTGTAAAGAGCATTTGAGTGCAACGCTTAGTGTAAAATCAAATGGAGCAACTGTGTCTGTAATAGGAACATAAGAACCAGTCAACCTTTGAGCCTGCTCCATGATCCAATGAGATCATGCCTGATTTGTGTCATGAGTAATAGAGTAATAGGTCAGTAATAGAGCTTGTCTAATTTGCTGCCGATTTCACTGAGTAGAATTTTAAATTCTCCTTCCTGATTTTTCTCCATTTATTCCACTAAAGTGGTTTCTTTACACAAAAGAAAATCTGCCCCATTCATTTATGTACACAACACCTGTAAATTCAGTAGCATGTGTTTATAAATTTCCAGTTAATGGGAACACACTCCCACTTCAAATAAATGCTTACAAGTCTTTCCTGTTTGTTTCAAAGTGGGCCTAGATATTATTCTGGGCTTAAAACGTGCTTTCCCACTGGAAAATGGAATGACAATTAATATCCGAAAGATTGAATAAAAGCAAAACACTGTGGATGCTAGAAATCTGGAATAAAAATGGAAAATGTTCAAGAAACTCAGCAGATCGGGCAGCAATTGTGGACAGAGGTACAGAGTCTCCATTTTAAGTCTGATATGGTTCTTCTTCAGAGCTGAGTTTTTCTAGAATTTTCTGTTTACATTGTAGAGAGATTGAATCTCCCTACATCTTGTGACCTCTGGGTTTGCTCTCTTGGAGCGATACAGTGATATCCAAAATTGTTCCTTTATCCAGTTATTGTCCTCTCCATTGTTTGCTTTTTGGTCCACATGATTTCAGATGTTACATGTTCATTCTCGTCCTTTCTTTTTCAAAAAGAATTGTGTTGTTTTTCCCTCAGGCTAACAATCACGTATTTGATGGAGGTCTTCACTGTCGGGTTTATCTATAGCTCCGCCATCTGTAAGCAAAGTAACAGCTGAATGCCCATTCAATGTTCTATCTGTGTTAACCTATCACATAGCTCTTTTTAAAGCATAAGATGGCCATAAGGTACAAAAGCAAAAAAAAAATTCAATCTATTTTGAGCCCTGCAATGCAAAGGTAACAGAGCACAAGTATGTTGTTAACAACCATATTTAATGGTAGATGCAGTTTACGATACACTAGTCAATACCTTAAACTTGAATCTTGGGCTTAACAGGTACTCAATTTTGATAATTGTACTTTCAGAATGTTTCACCTATACTTTAGCTGAATTAAAAATAATTGGCAAATAGGCTCCTACTTTTCAGCTGCATTCTGGAGCAATGTGTAGAATATAACATTTATTCTAGATTATTCCACCATCCAAATAGAAATTTATTCAGATAAAAGAATGAACAAATTAAAACATAATTGAAAACATAGAGAACCATCAATGGAGGGCAATAGACAAGAGGTGAACTGCTCTGAAATGTGACTAAAATTGAAGATAAGCACAATACTTAATGTATGAAACAATAATTTCTACCAAACATTCACCTGAAACACAAATAACATGTCCCCCCCAAATGGCATGGTAGTAATCTAACTGGAAATAGTGTCTTAAACAGGAATGAAATGGAGTCACAAGACAAGCTTTAAAACCTCCATGGGATTGTAAGCAGTTTTCTGATTAAATAATGACATTGAGACTTATCAGAAGAACATTGCTGGATCAATCACATTGACCTGTTTGAGGTAGGTACACTTGATCAGGACAGGTTTACAATATGGTCCAGCCAAATCTTTGAAAGAATTGTGCATACTGAACCTTATAGTGAAAATGTGTGTTCTGTGGATCTCTAAGAGTAGTCACATAAATATGAGGCTACATGTAGTCATTGACTGGATGTGTGTGTGGGTGGAGATAATTGGAGGTGGTGGGGGGAATTGGAGGGAGTGTGGGGTGGGGAGTGCTGTCGGTGGTGGTGCAGAGTTCAAATATACAACTGAAGAGTGTTTCCAAGTATATTTATTTTGCAAAGAACATTAAGATAAGCTATGCTGTATTTAATATTTTGAATTAAGAGGCCTAATAGATTTCAATGAAAAGGTTTATTTTATCTTCAAGGATTTATGAATTTTATTCACTTTGATCATCACTTGAATATGGCTTAATTTCAAATAGCAGTCCACAGCCACTTCACCTGCAATTCCCTAATGCCCAACATTATTTATCGTTATGCCCAAATAAACATTTAAATTGGTATGGCAATACATACCCTCCAGAGTATTCAGCCAAAGAATAACAAAATTGTACAAGAGCAGAGTGTATTTACTACAAAGTGCTCACTGTAGTCAGAAGGTCATCTTGCCTTCTGTTAACAACATTCGAATACCATACAGATCACCTTTCCACAGTCTTCAACACATTCTGCCCCCAGACAAGGTCTGCAATCCCCACTGGGATTGATTATAACAATTTAATAGGACCTTTCGGAATGCTTGAAGCACATTCATGTCACTTGATCTGAGAGTTGTTGAAGACTTCAAGTTGTATCTAGTAGAGTTTTCTCAGGAAGACCAAAAGCATTGCCCTCTTCCTTCACCAACACAATATTTGATGTGCATGGGAAGAGACTGATGGTGTCTGATTTGTTTGCAGTCCTCTCATCAGAATTTCAAAGGCCAATTTCAAACAGCGCAGAATCAGAGTATAACAAGTTTCTGTCCCAAACTTCAGCCTCCTTTGGCACAAATAAAACTTTCAGCCGACTTGATCTTCAAGGTTTTTAGGGTCTGAAGCTGATCGGGGATTGCATCTCATGGAGTCCTGTATACACCTATTAGTAGGATGAATTGTATAATCAGTCCTTTGTCCATAGGCAAAATTTGGTGTAGGTGGCTAGGATTTTACCAAGGCATAGATAATTTCTTTTTTTCCAAACCCACCACACTAAAGGCCAATCATTTTTAGTACTTATTGAATGCTCAAATTAAAAGAAAAAGTCAGCTCTCAGAAAGATTAGTCTGTGCTGTTTCATTTCAGTGATGTGGACTACTGCCAGTGGGCAATTAACTGGATGACAGAATTCATGCTCCATATCAAAGACCCTGGGGGCACAAGTCTCACCTGCCAAGAACTTCCAAGCAATCAGATGCTGACAGTCCTTCATTGCTCAATAGTGTCACTAAGAGGTGGTGGCTGGTGCCAGTAATGTAAGCACCGAGGAATTCAATAGGCCCGTGCAACAGGAGTTATGACAGTAGTAGAATCATGAGGTGGGGTCAAAATGGTGGGGAAGTGGGTTGAGGCATGTCACAGCAAGGGCAGCAGGGTGACTCTCAGTGGGTCTCCCTCTCTGCCTACACCAGGTCCCTCAAACAGCCAATAAGTGCCTGACAGTGAAAGACACAAACCTCCACACCCATCCAAAGCCTGCAAGCAACCCCAAAAGGATTTGCTTCTCTGCTTTCAAGACTGCAAACCCTGTCCCTCTTCCCCCCGCTCCCCCCCCCCCACCTCCAACTTTCACTGGGTGAATACTGGCCGAGGCAAGAAGAGGCTCTTAAGTAGGCATTAAGGTCACCCACAAAAGCACCCGCCAACCTCCTGAAAAATTAAATGCCCCACACCTGTTACAGAGAAGGCATGACATTCTGCCCAAAGTGTGGACTAACTTAGAATAATATGGTGATATGGTGGCACAGTGGTTAGCACTGCTGCCTCACAGCACCAGAGACCTGGGTTCAATTTCCGCCTCAGGTGACTCTCTGTGTGGAGTTTGCACATTCTCCCTGTGTCTGCGTGGGTTCCCTCCCACAATCCAAAAAATGTGCAGGTCAGGTGAATTGGCCATGCTAAATTGCCCGTAGTGTTAGGTGAAGGGGTAAATGTAGGGGACTGGGTCTGGGTGGGTTGCGGGTCGGTGTGGACCTGTTGGGCGGAAGGGCCTGTTTCCACGCTGTAAGTAATCTAATCTATCACGGAAATGATAGTATAACATGGGTTAAAACAATCAGTTCATGACCGAATTGTAATTAAATGCTTTTCAGAACATATAATGACTGGAACAATTGCATTATGGTGCTTATCCTTGGTCTAACTTTATTTGTAAGAATAAGAGTGTAAGCATTCACTTGCGCACCCCTTGAGCTTAATGATTCGGTTTTGGAACTTTTCTAGTCCAGTGTGAAGAGAGTCACATATCCATATACACAGAAACAACACCTTTACTGTGAATTCGAGGCCATTTACATCTTAATTAAAGTGGGAAAATAACTGTTAGAGGGAAGGAAAGACATAAGTGGCTGATGTTTAGCTTAAAAAAGTCTTTCAAAATCCCATCCTCATGAGATTTTTTTTGTTCTTACATGAGATTTTGGCAATGTTGACTGAACCAGCATTTATGGCATATCCTCAATTATCTTTCTGAAGGTGGTGGTGAACTGCCTCCTTCCATGTGCCATAGGTAGCCGCACAACACCATTAGAGAGGAAAGTTCCTGAATTTTAACTCAGCAACACTGATGTAGTGGTAATATATTTTCAAGGATGGTGAGCATCTTGGAGGTGGTGGACATAGAGTCATTGAGTCACACAGCACAGAAAAAGACACTTCAGTCCAACTAGTGCATGCCAAGCATAATCCTAAACTAAACTAATCCCATTTGCCTACTCCTGGCTCATTTCCCTCCAATCCTTTCATATTCATGCACTTATCCAAATGTCTTTCATACATCGTAATTGTACCCACATCCACTACTTTCTCTGGAAGTTGATTCCACACATGAACCACCCTCTGTGTAAAAACTTTGCTCCTCATGTTTTTTTTAAATCTCTCTCCTCTCACATTAAAAATGTGTCCCTGATCTTGAAACCCCCCCCCCGCCCTAGGGGAAAGACATTTACCATTAACTCTATCTATACCTCTCATTATTTTATGGACTTCTATAAGGTCACCTCCCAATCTCCCATGCTCCAGTAAAAAAATTCCCAGCCTGTCCAGCCTTTGTCCACAACTCAAACCTTCATTCCAATATCCTGATAAAACTCTTCTTAACCCTCTCCAGCTTAATAATTTCCTTCCTACAGCTGGGCGACCAGAACTGAACATTGTATTCCAGAAGAGGCCTCACCAATGTCCTATACAACCTCAGCATGACTTCCCAACTCCAATACTCAAAGGACTGAGCAATGAAGGCAAGTGTGCCAAATGCTATTTTGACTAAAAGCAACAAATGCTGGAGATCACCGCAGGTCAGACAGCATCCATGGAGAGAGAGCAAGCTAACGTTTCGAGTCTAGATGATGCTTCATCAGAACTGAAGTAAAGTGTGGTGGGGACAAAATTTATGCTATAGTTTGGAGGTGGGGGTGGGGGTGAGGGTACTGGGAGGGTGCATATGGAGAAAGGATGTTGATAGTTCAGATTAGTTCATTGGCATGTGAGAATGGAAGAACAATAGTGTGTCTCCTGCCAGTCTGGGAAGGACACGCAGTCCCACTGGGGTGGGGAGAGGGGAGAGAAGGCATAGTGACAGAGAATGTTACAAGTAAAGCTAAAAGAAAAGGAAGGAATGGGAGTTGGTTCACAATTTAATGGTATTGAACTCAATATTAAGTCGAGAAGGTTGTAAAAAGAGTGCCTAGTCTGAAGATGAGATGCTGTTTCTCCAGTTTGTGCTGTGATTATGCAAAGGCCTAAACAGTCTTTCCACGTGAAGCAGCATTTGACCTGTGCCTCCTCCTATCTTGTGTATTGTATTTGCTGCACCCAATGTGACCTACTCTGCATTGGAGAAACCAAGCTGGGTGACCACTTTGCGAAACACCTCTGACCTATGCGCAAGCAAGACCCCAACCTTCCCATAGCTGGTCATTTTAACACAGCGTCCTGCTCACATGCCCACTTGTCTGTCCTTGGTATGCTGCAGTGTTCCAGTGAATCACAGCACAAACTGGAGGAACATCCCATGTTCAGATTAGGCACTTTACAGCCTTATGGAGTTAATATTGCGTTCAACACTTTTAAATTGTGAACCATTCCCATTTTTCCCTTTCTTTCAGCTTATTATCATGTCCTTTGCAGGTTAAAGTGAGGACTGCAGATGCTGGAAATCAGAGTCTAGATTAGAATGGTGCTGGAAAAACACAGCAGGTCAGGCAGCATCCGAGGAGTAAGAAAATCAGCGTTTCGGGCAAAAACCCTTCATCAGGACTGAAGGCAGGGAGCCTCCAGGGTTTAGAGATAAATGGGAGGGGGGTGGGGCTGGGGAGAAGGTAGCGAAGAGTACAATAGGTGGATGGGGGTGGGGGATGATGGTGATAGCTCAGAGAGGAGGGTGGAATGGATAGGTAGGAAAGAAGATTGGCAGGTAGGACAGGTCATGAGGATGGTGCTAAGCTGGAAGATTGCAACTGGGGTAAGGTGGTGTAAGGGGAAATGAGGAAACTGGTGAAGTCCACATTGATGCACTTAGATTGAAGTGTTTCCTACTCCTCGGATGCTGCCTGGCCTGTGTGCTTTTCCAGCACCACTCTAATCATGTCCACTCTACCCAACCCCACCCCTCTCCTCCCACTCAGTCTGTCTGTCCTTCCCAGTCTGGCAAGAGACAGACTATTTTTCTGCCATTCTCACATTCGGATCAACTAATCTGGACCATCAACATATTTTCTCCATCAGCACCCTACAACCACTAGCCCAACCCCAACCCCCAAACTATAGAATAAATCCTTCTACACTTTACTTCAGCTCTGATGAAAAGTCATCCAGACTCAAAATATTAGGATGGCCTCTCTCCATTGATGTTGTCTGACCAGCTGTGATGTCCAGCATTTGTTGTTTTCAGTATAGGTTCCAGCATCTGCAGTAATTTGTTTGTGCCTTTTTAACCACCCTGTCTCTTTGTGATGCAAACTTCAAAGAATTATGTACCTGAATCCCGAGGTCCCTCTGTTCTACAACACTACCCAATGCCCTACCATTAATTGCTTCTTCAGCGTTACTGGAACTGCACTCATCAAAGCAAGTGGAGAATGTTCTATCAGACTCTTCACTTGAGCCTTGTAGATGGGAGCCAGACTTTGAGAAGTCAGGAGGGGTGTTACCACAATATTTATCTGGCCACAATATTTATCTGGCTAGTCCAGTTCAGTTTCTGGTCAACGTTGACCCACAGGATGTTGATAATAGTAGGTTCAGTAATGCTAATGCCATTGGATGTCAAGGTTAGATTCTCTCTTTTTGGAATCAGCCCAAACCTAAATGTTTGCAGGTCTTTCAGGTCTGGCTTAGGACACGACCCTGATGAACCTCTATAATGATATCCTGGAAGTGACTGACCTCCAACAATCACATCCACCTTCCTTTGTGCTTGGTTTCCAATGATTCCTATTGATTCCAGCTTTGCTAGAGCTCATTGATGCTACTCTCAGTCAAATGTTTCCCTAATGTCATGGGGCAGCCACTCACAGTTCCCCCTAGTTCATCTCTCTTGCCCATATTTGAACCAAGACTGCAATGAGGTCAGCAAGTAAATGAGCCCAGTGGAAACCAAGCTTTATATCAGTGAGCAGGCTATTGTTAAGGAAGTGCTGCTTGGCAGTACTATTCCTGATCCATTCCATATCTTTACTTATGACTGACAGTGGACTGAAAGGGCAGAGTTAGCTAGGTTGGATTCGTCCTGCTTTTGTGGCTAAGAAATACTGGGACAGTGACAACATTGGAAAGTAGATGCCAACATTGTAGCTATATTGGAAAGGCTTTGTCAGGAATGCAGCAAGGACTGGAGAACAAGTTTTCAGCAAAATTGCTGGAATGTTGTCAATGCCCATATCCTTTGCAGTTTCTGGGACCCTCTGGAGAATGTCGAGAGCTTGTTTGACTCTGAGCTCAGCTTCAAACTTCTTCGTTAAGAAATTTGGGTCTACAGTGGGAATAAGGTTAAATCCCTGCATCTGACCAATGAAATCTCTGAGCAGATTTCTACGAATCTGGCAAGTTGCAAAAGCGAACAGGCAGCTCGTTATTGAAGATCAGTTTACTGCAGGTCCTATCTTATTAAGCAACATGTAGGCCTCACCTTGCTGAGTGCACCCACCAGTGGCTACTTCCATGCACTCCACTTGTGAGGACCTCAATCAACTAATGCTGATTTAATAAGTGGTAATAAGCTAACACCTTTTTCAGGCTTTTTAAAACTTTATTATTATGCAAATTGCACACTTTCAAATTATATTGAATGTGTGCTTCCTGCCAACACAATGGAAACTTCCTGATAATGGATGCACATAGTCAAATTTCTGCACCACACAGGCACAATATTTACATTGATCCTAATAACTGACTTGCCCATATGTTTGGTACCTCCATAATCAAAGTTAAAAATCACACAGCATCAGGTTATAGTCCAACAGGTTTAATTGGAAGCACACTAGCTTTCGGAGCGATGCTCCCTCATCAGGTGGTACCTGAAAGCTAGTGTACTTCCAATTAAACCGGTTGGACTATAACCTGGTGCTGTGTGATTTTTAACTTTGTACACCTCAGTCCAACACCGGCATCTCCAAATCATCCATAATCAAATGCTTCAAACATTCCTTACTGTTTTTCCAAAATCATAGAACCATGGAATGGTAGAATTATACAATACAGAAGAGGCCCTTTAGCCCATCAAGTATTTACTGTCAAAAATATACTACTACCTTCACTGGCCCCAATTTCCTGCTTGTAGCCAATAACCTTGAATATTATGACGCCTCAAGTATTCGTCCGAGTACTTTTTGAAGGTTGAGGTTTCTCACTTCAACTACCTTCCCACGCAGTGCATTCCAGATCTGCACCACACCCTGGGTGAAAATGGTTTTTCTCAAATCTCCTGTAAACCTCCTGCCTTTCACTTTAAAATTATACCCCCTTGTTGTTGACCCTTTAACTAAGAAGAACTGCTGCATTCTATCCACCTTGTCCATGCCCCTTATAACCTTATACACCTTGATCAGGTTCCCTTCAAGCTTCTTTGCTCTCAAGAAAACAACCTGAGGTTATCGAGCCCCTCTTCATAGTTAAACAGTTTTATTCTAGACAATATCCAATGGATCTCCTTTTGCACCCACTCCAGTGCAACCATTTCCTTCCCAATTCAAGACTGAAATAAGGAGGAATTTCTTCTCCCGGAGCATTAGAGCTTTGCTTTTCAACTTGATCTTTCCTGAATTGAAGCATATGCAATCACCTCCTGGAGATCAGGGAGGCCAATTTAAGACTGAGATACGGAGGAATTTCTTCTCCCAGAGGGTTATGAGTCTTTAGAACTCCTTGCCACAGAGAGCTGTGGAGACAGCAGGTTTGTATATAATTAAGGCCAAGATAAATAGATTCTTGATTAGTAGGGGAATCAAGGGTTATGGGGAAAGGGCAGGAAAGTGGGTGTAAGGAGAGTTAGATCAAACATAATCTCATTGAATGGCAGAGCAGGCTCAAGGGGTCAAAAGGTATTAGATTAGATTACTTACAGTGTGGAAACAGGCCCTTTGGCCCAACAAGTCCACACCGACCCATTCTCCTACATTTACCCCTTCACCTAACACTATGGGGAATTTAGCATGGCCAATTCACCTAACCTGCACATTTTTGGATTGTGGGAAGAAACACACAGACACTGGGAAAATGTGCAAACTCCACACAGAGAGTCTCCTGAGGTGGGAATTGAACCCAGGTCTCTGGTGCTGCGAGGCAGCAGTGCTAACCACTGTGCCACCATGCCACCCATATTTTCCTGTCCCCTATGGAGTCCCTGTCTTCAGCTATGAGACACATTAGCTCTACCTGTGACAGCGTTTGTCCTGACATGTTATGCTACTGCATCAGGTTACTCTGCATCATTTTAACATTGCTTGGTTGCATGATACCCACAATCTTATGTGCTCAGCTCACGATGAAAACCTCCCTTGAGTGTAAAGGAGTCAAAATACATTGTATCGATTATTTTTGTTTTTGGAATTGCTTTAAGAAGGGGCATAAATTAGATAAAGGCAAATGATCACAAATGGACAAAGTTATGGCAGGTTGGCCTGACTGCGATCAGCCGCTCAATATGATTTATTACTTGGATATGTTCGACAAGCTAGGTAGTTGGTTTGCAGACATTTCATCCCCTTTCTAGGTGACGCCTTCAGTGCTGTGGAGCCTCCTGCGAAGTGCTGCTGTACAGTTTTGGTTGGAATTTATTTGGTTTCATTCCTGCTGCTTCCAGTTGCCGGTTCCGGTTGTCCATTGCAGTGGTTGGTATATCGGTTCATTGCTGATTGACAGGTTTTAAAGGACAGCTCAAAGAATGGCATGACTGAACTACCTGTTCAGTAACCAAACTCATTGCTTATTAAATTGTTTTAGATGTTCCTCACTTTGAAGAACTGAAGGGTTAACTATTCAATTTATTATTAGCTTTAAAACCTTCAGCTTTGTCCACAGTCAGTGACAATCATTGAAGTGAAACATGACCTTGAAAAGTGTACTGTCGAAGTTGGGTCCCAACTCAGTCTGATCCAATTAAAGGTGATTGGTACAAGACATCGGTGTCTGTGCTGAATATTGTGCATCTGCTTTTTATATTATAGTTGACTGCTCCAATGTCCTGTGAAATCTAGTTCACTGTTAACACATCTTATCGTAACAATTAATTTTAGGAATCAATATTTAACAATAGAATATGGGATAAATTCATTTGAAATACCTTGAAGTCTCATGCACTTAAATGTTGGGATCAGGTTGCTTTGAGAGGCTAGCAACTAGGAAAGTAGGATCAGAAAGCGCATGTACACATGGTGAACAGGAGACATGTTATCAATATTGCTCATAGTAATGACAGTCCAAAGACATTATGAGACAGAACTAGATTGGTTCAAAACATACCAATGAACTCTGAAAGATTATAAAACTCATTTACTTTATCAGAACACAGAAGAAAGTGAAAATAAGGGATAGTCAGGTTAATGATCAACATTAACATCCTTGGGGTTACCATTGATCAGAAACGCAACTGGACATCACATAAACACATGGCTATAAGAGCAGCTTAGAGGTTAGGAATACTGTGGTGAGTAACACCGCCGGACTCCCCAAAGCCTGTCCTTCATCTACAAGGCACAAGTCAGGAGTGTGATGGACTACTCTCCACTTACTGGATGGGTACAGCCCCAACAACGCTCAAGAAGTTTGACACCATCCAGGACAAAGCAGCCCACATGATAGGTACCACAGCTACAAGCATCCACTCCCTCCACCATTGATGCACAGTAGCAGCAGTGCATTCTACCCACAAGATGCACTGCAGAAATTCACCGAAGATCCTTAGACAGCATTTTGAAAACCCATGACCACTACCGTCCAGAAGGAGGAGGGCAGCAGATACATGGGAACACCACCACCTGCACGTTCTCCTCCGAGCCACTGAGAATCCTGAATAGGAAATATATCACTGTTCCTTTCACTGTCACTGGGTAAAAATTTTGGAATTCCCTCCCGAATAGCATTGTGGGTTAATCTATAGCATGTGGTGTAAGTTAAAAAGGCAGCACTCTACCACCTTCTCAAGGACAACTACAGACAGGCAATAAATGCTGGCTCAGCCAATAATGCTGAAAATGTGTTGCTGGAAAAGCGCACAAGTCAGGCAGCATCCAAGCAACAGGAGAATCGACGTTTCGGGCATAAGCCCTTCTTCAGGAATGAGGAAAGTGTGTCCAGCAAGCTAAGATAAAAGGTAGGGAGGAGGGACTTGGGGGAGGGGCGTTGGAAATGCGATAGGTGGAAGGAGGTCAAGGTGAGGGTGATAGGCCGGAGTGGGGTGAAACTGGAGAAATCTGGTTGAAGTGTTGAGCCATGGGGTGGTTGGGTTGGTTGGTCCGGGTGTCCCAGAGGTGTTCTCTGAAACGCTCCGCAAGTAGGCGGCCTGTTTCCCCAATATAGAGGAGGCCACATCGGGTGCAGCGGATGCAATAAATGATGTGTGTGGAGGTGCAGGTGAATCTGTGGCAGATATGGAAGTATCCCTTGGGGCCTTGGAGGGAAGTAAGGGGGGAGGTGTGGGCGCAGGTTTTCCATTTCTTGTGGTTGCAGGGGAAGGTGCCGGGAATGGAGGTTGGGTTGGTGGGGTGTGTGGACCTGACGAGGGAGTGATGGAGGGAGTGGTCTTTTTGGAACGCTGCTAGGGGAGAGGAGAGAAATATATCCCTGGTGGTGGGGTCCTTTTGGAGGTGGCGGAAATGATGGCGGACGATACGCTGTACATGGAGGTTGGTGGGGTGGTAGGTGAGGACCAGTGGGGTTCTGTCCAGGTGGAGGTTGGAGGGGTTGGGCTCAAGGGCGGAGGAGCAGGAAGTGGAGGAGATGCGGTGGAGGGCATCGTGGACAACGTCTGGGGGGAAATTACGGTCTTTGAAGAAGGAGGCCATCTGGGTTGTACGTTATTGGAACTGGTCCTCCTGGGAGCAGATGCGGCGGAGATGAAGGAATTGGGAATATGGGATGGCGTTTTTACAGGGGGCAGGGTGGGAGGAGGTGCAGTCTTGGTAGCTGTGGGAGTCGGTTGGTTTATAGTAAATGTCCGTGTTGATTCGGTCGCCCGAGATAGAAATTCCATTCCGGCCTATCACTATCACCTTGACCTCCTTCCAGCTATCGCATTTCCATTGCCCCTCCCCCAAGTCCCTCCTCCCTACCTTTTATCTTAGCCTGCTGGACACACTTTCCTCATTCCTGAAGAAGGGCTTATGCCCGAAACATCGATTCTCCTGTTCCTTGGATGCTGCCTGACCTGCTGCGCTTTTCCAGCAACACATTTTCAGCTCTGATCTCCAGCATCTGCAGTCCTCACTTTCTCCTCAGCCAATAATGCCCTTATCCCAAGAGTGAATGAAAGAAAGATCACTCGGAACAGATGAGATTATCATGGAGAAGGGTGGAACTTCAGAAAATTCTCTGGTTTCGATTTTTCTGAGACACACTAACTTTGCTGGATGAAGTGAATTGCAGTTTGGAACTGGGAAGTGTTAAAATTGAAAAATTGGCTGGGCAGCACATGCACTGCTATTTGAAGACTCCAGGAAGTTAGGGTTCAGGAGAAGTCCCAGAAGTTGTGGCTCCAATTGTGGAAATGACTCAGCTAAAAAGAGTCCCTGGGATTCACTGATAGTTCTGTGCAATTGGGATGGGCTGAAGCGACCCCTCAAGCAATATTTGCTTGGTGCAGCTGAGAAAGATTGGAGTTTAGAGAAATTGAGTGGCAACTTATTGTAGCTCTCGAATGAAGCTGAAATTGTGCACTAACTGGACACTTGGGAGCAGTCTTAGGAGTCTTGGACAATTTAATCTTGGGAGAAGAGGTTGCATCAACAAGAAGTGATTAATCATTAAGGCAATCCATGTTGGAGATACTTGTGGGAAAGTCAGATCTTTGAAAGTAAAGAATCTCTTGCAAAGGAAACAGGGTTTTAATAGCTAACACTAAACTTAACCTAGCACTAACCCAAGTCCGAACACTAACCCTAAACTTAATCCTAAACCATCTGGATGGAATCTGTCTTCACTGCATCAACTATTTAAAGTGCAATCTATAAGATGTTCGACTATAGTTTGTCTGTTAACTCATATCTAGCTTGTTGATATAGGCTTGGATTTACTATTTAGAGTAAAAGCATGGCAGGAGCAATCTGAGAAGGCATCACATCCATCATGGCTTGTGGTGAGTTTTCTTGTCATCTTCTGCTTCTCAGCTAATTTTTTTTTAACGTGAGGGATTTCTATGAAGAAGTAAACAGAGAATCATATGTAGATAGATGGTGGTCTGAAGTTCTCTTGCTGCCTGCACTTTCTACAGTTCGAGGTTCTAGTGTCATATTTAAGGACACTCATCCCCCTCTGCAAATCAGAAGCATCGATGGAGTCTGTGATTGTCACTCCCATCTCCTGGAAATATCTGCCAACTGCCCAAAATTGGTAACGGCTGAGCCAGCTATGTTGTTTGCTAGACCATTTTGGAGCATAGTGAAGGGTGAATTATATGGCCGTGGGTCTGGGGTCACATGTAGGCCAGACCAAGTAAGTACGGCAGATTTCCATTCTTAAAAGATATTAATGAACCGCAGAGGATTTGATAACATTTTATAATAGTTGCATGGTTACCATTAACCTTGCTTTTAATTCAAATTTCACCATCTCCCAGAACATTAACCTGAGCGTTCTCAGTAATGGTGCAGTGATATTCCTGCTCTTGCTCTTATTGTTGCTCTTGGAGCAGTTGGTAAAAACAAGGACTGCAGATGCTGGAAACCAGAGTCTAGATTAGAGTAGTGCTGGAAAAGCACAGCAGTTTAGGCAGCATCCGGGGAGCAGGAAAATCGATGTTTCGGGCAAAAGCCCTTCATCAGGAATACAGGCAGAGAGCCTGAAGGGTGGAGAGATAAATGAACAGTTGGCACCGACAGTGCCTTCTGAGAAGCAAGGTGACCAGAAGAGTGGAAATATTATTCTATGCCATCTTGATGTAGCTTTCAGGAGATCTGTGGAGACAGTGATATGATGCAGATCGTCATGTTTCACTTATATGTTCATGTTGCCAGCCTGCTCCTTCATGCCTCGGACGTTTCCTGCCTGGTCTCTTCCCACTTATCATGTATTCCATGAGAAGCTGCACCCCCCTATGATTTCAAAAGACAGCTCCTTGCAAAGTGAATCGCATAAGATAGCAGTACACATTACCTGGAGTACTGAAGGTATGCTTGTTCACCTCCCTATCCACAAAAATAGGCTTCAAGCCTGTGAAGTGCGGCCTTGGAATGATAATGCTGCCAGAAAAGTCCATTTCCATCCCGCTACCCCCTTAATCCCCTTCTGTGGCATCCTGCCAGGATTCCAGATGTGCTTGTGCCAATAAGGCAGCGTCTACATTGCATTCGCCTCCTTTGCTGTGTCACCTAACACTACGGGCAATTTAGCATGGCCAATTCACCTAACCTGCACATTTTTGGATTGTGGGAAGAAACCAGAGCACCCAGAGGAAACCCACGCAGACACGGGGAGAATGTGCAAACTCCACACAGACGGGAATTGAAACCGCGTCTCTGGCACTGTGAGGCAACAGTGCTAACCACTGTGTCACCGTGCCGCCCACACTGTGCCACTGTGCCGCCACAATAGTTTTGGATCCATGACTTTGAGAAAATCTCATTAGAATGTGAATGCTGAAGTCTTGTTGTTACATTGCGCATGGAGCAATGAACGTCCATTAAATGCTCTCCTGATTAAAAGGGACCCTGACAGTTGTCTATGTGCACAAGATGTCACCCTGCCCTGAAATCAAAAACTCCCCCTACTTTGGTTGCAGCCAGTTTTACTTTGATGGATTATTGCACTTTATTTTGAGAAACTTTCAGAAGGGTGCAGCTCAGTTTGCTTGTTGGACTGTTCAAGTACTGAACCTCATTGATTCCAGCCCCCTTTCCCAAGAACTATCACCACACCACCACACACACCCCGCTCCCTCCCCCACCATTCTCTCCCATCCTCAGCGGTTCACCTTTCCTGTCTCCCCTCCTTAGCGCACTAGCAATTATCATTGTTACCATTAATGTCCCCACTCTTTCTCCAGGTCCCACTGCTCTGGCTAAGTCTTACACCTCTCTGACTGAAGCCACGTGCACCCAGCTGTTCCTAGATCTTCACTGACCCACTGCCCACCAGTGAAGCAGCACATTCCCACTCCAACCTCCAAATCCTTGAACAGAACGTCCATCTGCCCTCCTATCTGACTGCTTATTCCCTTTGCTTCATCAGCATCTCCAAGGCCAAGTGCCAGACATCAGTTGCTCTCCGTATGGATGAATAAACCCTTCACTCATGTGATCCAACCACAGCCAACACCATTCAGATGCACTGGGATCCACTCTCTGGACTGTCTGATACACAAACTGCAGACTGTCTAAACAGACTGGATCGCACCCTACCTCAGACTATCTCGAACACACATTGTGAATTGATAGAGCTTGGCCCTTGACTGACTGGAACACAACCCAACCTCCCCTCTTGCCCTGGATTAATTGGAACACAACTCCTTGATCCTGGCACTGATTAGAACACAAAGTGTAGACTGACTGGAGAACACCACCGCCCAACAAGCACTGACTGGATCACAATTTCTGCAACATATTCTTCCTCCCCTTTACTCTTGCAGTGCCATACCACTCAGAGAATGCCACTTCTTTCTTTCACGGCTCCATGCCACTGTACCATAAGCTGCCCTCTGTTTGTGGAGTGTCAGTTTGATTTGGTGATGGTCTAGGAGACAGGCTGCCTGGGTGACCTGTGTAAGTGACTGCAAACCTCATTTAAAGCCATATTCCAGATTGTGCTAATGTCAAAGCTCCAAGTGCTTATCCCGAACTGGGTGAAAAGCAATCTGCCAGGACCAAGACTGTTTTGCCTCTCAACTTCCCTAATTGGGTAGAAGACAAAGTTAATTCCAGAAGGCTGTGGTGTAAAAGAAAAGCAAATATAGGCAAACAGGCTTTTCATCTGCTGTTGGTGACCCACTGGACCTGCTACCTGAAGCAGGAGAAATGAATTGCTAAAACCTTCCTTTGATTTTTGGACTCTCTCTTGGTGAAGTTCATGTGCTTGCCATCCTTCTCACCAAGGAGGTGAGTTGGAAATGTGTGTATGTTTAGGATCAGCATCCTACCTATATAGTCAACCTAACAGATATAAGTGTTTAGCTATATTGAAGTTGGTATAATCAACCCAGTGTTTATTTGCCTACTTGTGGTCATTTTACATGTTCTATTCCTTAAAAGACTACAGACCATCAAGCCAGATCATAACAAAGATACAGCTTAACCAGGGTTCTCACAACAGTCATAACAATTTCTGTAAAATTGCATACATTCTGTAAAGCTTTTAGATTAGATTCCCTACAGTGTGGAAACAGGCCCTTCAGCCCAAGTCCATGCCGACCCTCTGAAGATTCACCCACCCAGACCCATTCCCCTACCCTTTATTTGCCCCTAACACTATGGGCAATTTAGCCTGGCCAATTCACCTGACCTGCACATCTTGGGACGGTGGGAGGGAACCGGAGCACCCAGAGAAAACCCACGCAGACACAGGAGAATGTGCAAACTCCACACAGACCGTCACCTGAGGCTGGGATTGAACCTGGGTCCCTAGTGCTGTGAGGCAGCAGTGCTAACTACTGAGCCACCATGCCACCCCTAGGTCTAGCATATACCAATCAATGTTATGTTTGAGCTCGGAAGAAATGTTGGAAGCTGGAGAAGTGTGGTGAGTGAGAAACATTTCCCTTCATGGATAATCCACAGCCATAGGAATTACTCAAATATTGAACATCAAAATGCATTTATGTAGTTTCTGGGCTTCTGACTAGGTTTTCCTTTGGAGCTTAGAGGGAAAAGTGAAGTATTAATATCTAATGTAAAGGACCTTACACTAATTGAACTTACAATATCAAGTATTATATGTGATTTTATCAAATATTAAACTAAACTCTGAGCAGTAAGCCACAATAGAAAGAACAAATCAAAAGCAATTTAAGCCATATGCCAGCAATGTCTGTGCCCTTGGGTATTTCCAGGACCTGCTTCTAGTTAACACATGCTCAGTGCCTAAAGTGAGATCCCACTTTGAAGCATTGTTCCATTTTCAGAAACATGCTTGCTGATGATTATCTTTAATAAAGCTGAGTCTTCTTTCTCATTTATCGTGTTCAGAGAAAAGATCATTTTCAAAGCAATTTTTTTTATTTGAGTGAAACTCCTGGGAAGACTAAAACAAATGACATTTTGTGATCTTAAACCCCTTGGCCTAGGCACATTATGTAATATTGCTTTTCACGTTTTGCTTTGTGACTACAACCATTTCTTTTCCAAATGTATCTGGCTCAGTACTACAATATTCTATTTTGGTTTTGTTAAAAAAATTAATTCATGAGCTGAGGATACCATCAGCATTTACTGTCCATTCCAAACTGCCCTTAAAAAAACTGATAATGCACTACCTTCTCAGGCTGTTGTAGTCCATGTGGCCAAGATACACCCAGAGTGCTGTTACTGAGGGACGTCCACGATTTTGACCTAGCAACAGTGAAGGAACAGTAATACAACTCCAAGTCAGTATAATGTGTGGCTTGAAATGGAAATTGCACATGGTGATGCTCCCAACTGTCCGATGCCCTTGTTCTTCAACATGGTAAAGGACATGGATCTGCAAGGCACTGTCAAGGTGTTGTAATGCATCTTGTAGCTGGTACAAAGTGCTGTCACATTTCATTGATGGTAGAGGGAGTAAATTTTGAAGGTGGAGAATATAATGCCAGTCAGGTGGGTTGCTTCTTCCTGGATGGTGTTAAACTTCCTGACTGCTGTTGGAGCTGCATTCATTTAGGCAAGTAGACCATTGTCTTTACTTGTACCTTGTGGACAGGTTTTGAGGAATCAGGAGGTGAGTTATCTACTGCAGGATTCTGAGCCCAGGTAATAAATTTGATTGTAAGCTAGAATTCATTTGCCTGCTAGCAGCTCATTATCCAAGAGCAATCTTATTAGAATGATTAAAATGTTACTTTCCTTTGTAACAATTAGGATTGACTGTGGAAATGCACATCTGATCTCCCGCATTTTCCATGCCATTTGGTGATGCCTGTGCCTTGCTCTGGGATTCACAAGATGAGCCTCTCCATCGGGATGAAAATGGCTGAAAATTGCAAATCTTGATTCAAACATGACAATTCCCACTTTTGCAGGGACAGGAATGTGGGGGTTGTGGGGGGAAGGAATTGGGACACATTTTATGAATGTACATTTAATTAGCCAGCCATGTAAGTCACCAGCTGCCTCCAAGAAATATGGTGTTAGTAGCCTTGGTGTGGACTTGGAAACAGCAACTTGTACTTTATGGAATTGTTTAGATAGCTAGTGTACACCTCTGGAGGGAAAAAGGTACTCCTTTAGATTTGGTCTTGAGACACATTTGTGAGGAGCTAAGGTGGCCTTTGAAATTAATAAATTTGGATATATATGTGTATCAAATGTCTATAACATGATTTCTGTCAAAATAATTGGAGCTGTCACAAATATGTCAAAATAAACTGTCAAAACAGTCAGAAACACCCACCACAAGGTCCTGTTAAAAATATCTGACAAAGGGAACTGTCAAGTTGTCAATGCAATGTTGTGCCCTTTAAGCTTTGGATAGAATTTCCCAAATGTTTAAAATTACAATTTCACTATATCTGTTGACATAAGCCTGAGCTTTTCTATTTCTGAATCAAAGCTGCATGACTGATTTCACAAACATACTTTAGAATAGAGCATCTGCTACTTCACAATTTGTTTGACAGCTAAAATGGCTACAGATTCATGGAGGTGGGAAAATAAATTCCAATGTATTGTTTATCAGTTGGTTGTTATAAGGCTTTCTTTGGTTGAAAGAATGTAACTGTAGTTATTTTTAATGAATGAGAGTGCTTTCTTTAATATGTCGATGTCTGCAACAGATACTTAGAACTTTGTAATATTTCAACTCAACGTGATAGGTGTAAGGGTAAAAGGTGATGTGTAGAGGACATGGTTTGCATGAGTTGGCACTAGGTTGGTATAGGGGCAATAAGGGCAATGTGGCTAGTTTGACAGGATAGGTTACTATCCTCTGGGCGGCACGGTGGCACAGTCGTTAGCACTGCTGCCTCACAGCACCAGAGACCCAGGTTCAATTCCCGCCTCAGGCGATGGTCTGTGTGGAGTTTGCACATTCTCCCTTTGTCTGCGTGGGTTTCCTCTGGGTGCTCCAGTTTCCTCCCACAGTCCAAAAATGTGCAGGTTAGGTGAATTGGCCATGCTAAATTGCCCGTAGTGTTAGGTGAAGGGGTAAATGTAGGGGAATGGGTCTGGGTGGGTTGCGCTTCGGCGTGTCGACTTGTTGGACTGAAGGGCCTGTTTCCACACTGTATGTAATCTATAGGGGCTACTAAAGAGGATGTGGGCTGGATAGAGGCACACATAATTGCATGGAGAATAGAAGGGCTACAGGGAAATGGGTGTGGGGATTTAGCTTGGCATGGAGGTAAGAGCAACTTGAGGTGGTGGTTGGGACTATGTGTTGGAATGGCTTGCAATGGATGGGAAATACGGTGTGTTTTGTGGACATGGGCGGGGTGAGGAATGATTATTAGAGAGATGTTTCATATTTAAACACTTTTAAAACTTTGGACACTGTTTCAGAGTCAGAGCTCTCATCAATCCTTATCCAAATCTCTCAGTTCTTCTAGAGGCACCCATCTACAATTTGAATCCAGCACCTCCCACCATCCAGACTAAACGCTGGCCATTTTTAGAGTCATAGCATCATACAGCATGGAAACTGACCCTTTGGTCTAAAAAAAGGAGAAAGTCAGGACTGCAGATGCTGGAGATCAGAGTTGAAGAGTGTGGTGCTGGAAAAGCATAGCCAGTCAGGCAGCATCCGAGGAACAGGAGAATCATTCCTGATGAAGAGCTTATACTTAAAACGTTGATTCTCCTTCTCCTTTGGTCTAAACAGTCCATGCTAAACATAATCTCAAACTAATCCAGTGCCACCTGCCTGCTCCTGGCCTATATCCCTCCAAACCTCTCTGATTTATGCACTCATCCATATGTCTTTTAAACGTTGTAATTGTGCTCACATCCACCACTTCTTCATAAAGTTCATTCCACATGTGAACCACCTTCTGTGTAAAAAAAATTCCCATGTGTCTTTTTAAAATCGATCTTCTCTCACCTTAAAAATGTGCCCCCTCGTCTTGGACTCCCAATCCTAGGGAAGAGACAACTACCATTAACCCTAACTATATTTCTCATGATTTTATAAACTTCGAAAAGGACACTTCTCACCATCCCAGCCTACCCAGCCATCCTTTATAACTCAAACGTTCCATACCTGGCAACATTCTGTTAAATCTCTTCTGAA
The DNA here is from genome assembly GCF_004010195.1 of Chiloscyllium plagiosum. Lineage (NCBI taxonomy): Eukaryota > Metazoa > Chordata > Chondrichthyes > Orectolobiformes > Hemiscylliidae > Chiloscyllium > Chiloscyllium plagiosum. The sequence goes on along the minus strand of NC_057712.1, from coordinate 86,036,016 downwards.
CCCTCTTCAGCTTAATAATGTCCTTCCTATAACTGGGTGACCTGAATTGGACTTAGTACTCTGGAAGAGACTTCACCAATGTTCTGTAAAACCTCAACATGACTTCCCAACTCTTATACTCAAAGGGATTTTTAAATATTGGATGATGAGAGCTGAAATTTTCCCACCAGTTTGGGCGTAAGTCCTTGCAAGAAGGAACAGTTGACAAAATAAGTTACTTAGCAGGGTGTTATTGTACAAAAAAGAACTCACAACCTTTCTTCTTCAATAAAAGCAGATTCTGTAAGTCACTTTCTCAATGTGGAATATCATAGATCAGGAGCACAATTTGTTTTATATTTACCCTCTGGTATCAATTTATATCATAAATAATCTTATCAATGATGAAGTACAATCCATCATTATTCTAAATGGAATATAAATATTCCAAATGAAGCCCATCACACTACTTAAATATATATGTGAATAAACTGTTTGTGGTGCTTTTCCAAATTTCACTTAATTTGATTGAAGATGTGGTATACCATACATGAATGTTCTTTGTCATTTTATTTATCTTTTTCTCTTATTTATTTCTTTGATAATAAAAAGAGAGAGGTTTTGCTCAAGCTTTCCGTCTTACGTGCATCAGGACAAATACGAGAGTGCCAACATTTCAATCAATAACAACAATTTATACTGCAAGAGAAAAGGGTGCTGATTGGTTAGCAAATGACATCATGTAGGAAAATACCACTGAGTAAATGCCCATAACCTTGCTGAAAAGGAAATGAATTACAGCTATGCTTGCTAACAAGGAGCTTTAGTGTGGAGAAGGGGTGATCCCTCACTGAAGTTCTGAATGTCTGTGAGGTTATAATTGCAAAAAATGTATGGACGGCACGGTGGCACAGTGGTTAGCACTGCTGCCTCACAGTGCCAGAGACCTGTGTTCAATTTCCGCCACAGGCAATTGTCTGTGTGGAGTTTGCACATTCTCCCCATGTCTGCGTGGGTTTCCTCCAGGTGCTCTGGTTTCCTCCCACAGTCCAAAGATGTGCAGGTCAGGTGAATTGGCCATGCTAAATTGTCCCGTAGTGTTAGGTGAAGGGGTAAATGTAGGGGAATGGGTCTGGGTGGATTGCTCTTCCAAGGATCGGTGTGGACTTGTTGGGCCAAAGGGCCTGTTTCCACACTGTAGGGAATCTAATCTAAAATGGGGTAGATCTTTTTATTCTGTATTTGTAATGAATTCATTACAATAATTCGTGTTGCATGTAATATACATTTTTTTCTATTTTGCACAATAAACATTTAGATTCTTTTGTTAAATGTACATTATATTTCCATAAATTGGTTCAATGACTGACTTCCACAGTAAACACAAAGAAAAAAATAAAACTTATGGCCTATCAAGTTGGGTTTCACACTGGGATCTGATTGAACCAGTACTACCACCAGTTGGAACCATAACGTGGCCCATTGCAGAAGTATATGATCGTGACGAGAAGTTATCCTTTAATCAAGGGACAATTGAAGAGTATCTCTTTAATGGGCCAGCGAGAGTAAGAATGGAACTTTCAATTGCAGCTTCTGCAGGCATGAACATCTGATGTACGTTTTTGCACAGCTCTTTTGGGTTCAATATGAGAAACAAAAGCTTCTTTTGATGTGGTGAAAAGTCTTGGGACCTGGAAAAACTTGCGCCAGACCAAACATATCACCTCTTATTATGTTATACGATCACTTTCAGATACATTTATGCTGCAAGGCAGCAGTAGGCCCAGTTGCTGTCTGCTGTTTGCCTTTGCAGCTCATGCTCTGTGGGCAGCTCCTACCTCCTCTTTGTGCTCAACAGCATTAATTAGGCCAATTCACCCTGGACACAATTAGACTACAATTGGGAGCAATGCGGTCGGGACTTTACAATTATTTGGGTGTTGGGTTCAATATCTCACTTTGAAAATTCAGCCACGCATCTCAAATAATGAAGGATGGAGCAATTTCTCTGAGCCAATTTTAAACTCAGTAATTAAGCATTTTGTTTAAAGGAAAGGAAGTAAGCCAAAATATTAAATGCAAATTCTTGCTGCCATTTATCAGTTTCCAGAATAATAAATTATTTTCTTGAATTGCACTCCTCAGACTCCCACAATGCCTAGTGCATGCAAAGTTGAAGTCACTCTCCTATCCTGGCTCTCATCTTCTGCTGCTCTCAGATAAAATATGCAAGTAAAATGACCTTTCTCCCATCTTTCTTCCTAACCTATGACAGTCATGAGTTATTTAGCTACCGGTCTCTAACAGAAAGTGTCTGCATATTTGCTGCTAAAAATTAGATGGGAGGAGATTCATTTTATTTTGGGATGGACAGTGGCCAAGATTCTAGATTTCAACAGTCAGTGTTTGATGCGACTGATTTAAGGTGACATCCCACAGAACATTTGTGGGATCAATGTCACAAGTTTCTGAAAAGCTGCAGGTGATTTCAAACATGGCTTATATTTATGTATTTTGAACTATAAACAGAGTTCTAGTCCAATCAAATATTTCATGCAAAAGATAATAATTAAATATAAACAGCAGGAATGTCACACAATTACCAAACAGATACTGTATAACATCGTCAAGATGCGACCTTGTAAGCTTTACACACAGATTAAATCAGGAAAAACAGATCTGAAATATAATATGAATCAGAATTGTTGCTGGTTTAATTTTAATATCTAAAGATATGTATGCACATGGACAAAAGTTGAGGGGTGGGAACAGCTTGATCAAAAAAGCGTAGGGTCCGACCCCGAGTCAAACACTTTGCTAGTACAGTACTTGCTATGTTAGTAGCTGAACACATAAGGAAATGCCACTTCCATGCATGACTGATGACAACAACTACGGCTGGAACTGCAGCCCATCAATCACTGTAAAAGCACAGCAGCAGCTTTCCTAATAAACAAACAGTGTCAACATACAGTACTTTAAACAGCACCTCAAACTCCTCAAGCACAACATGAACATTCTTACTGCCTGCACTTTATTTCTCATAGATACTGTTTATCACAATACCCGTGATCACTTATGTTTATTAAACCCTGGGTTCCGTGGCAAATCCAATTAAACAAATGGGAGTAAGGAATGAGGCAGCAGGCAGATTAACTGTTATGAAACCAAGCATTAAAGTTACTGATTATAATTTGAAATGAGAAACTCAAGGATTTCAGCTGCTACCATTGTTATACATTCATTCATAAAAAAATTCTGAAGGAAGATTGAAACTATTCAATAACTTTAAAGAGGATCAATTTCAAATCTAATTTTAGTTACTGTCTTTAAAAGAGAGGAGAATCTTTGACCTGATATCAAAGCAACTGTGTCACAGATAAGAAAGAAAATAAAAACAACAAAGCAATTATATTCAAAATTTTACTTCAGGACAAGTACCAGAGGATGAAGGAGGGTTTCTGATGCAAAGTTGCTGAAATATTAATTCTGTTTCTCTTCCCAATGTGCTGAATATTTCCAGTATTTTTCTGTTTTTATTACTGAAGAATAATTTCTCACATATATTGTTGGAGGTGATCAACACGTGAATAATTCTCAGAAAAAGGAAAATGTGAGTTTTTAGAGAAGGTGCAAAAGAGCTTTACTGGTATGTTGCCTGGATTGGAGTGCAATGGCTATAAGGAGAGTTTGGACAAACTTGGATTGTTTTCACTTAACATCGGAGGCTGAGGGGTTATCTGAGCGAAGTATATAAAATTATGAGAGGCAGGGATGGGATCGTTTGAGTCTTTTTCCCAGGGTGAAATGTTAAATACTTGGGGACAGTGAGACGGGTAATGTTTAAAGGAGATGTGCGAAGCATTTTTTCATACAGATAAGGTGCCTGGAACATGCTACCAGGGTAGGTGGTGGAAGCAGATACAAGAGTAACAGTTAAAAGGCATTAAGACAGATACATGAACAGACAGGGAATAGAGGCAGACTGACCATGTTCAGACAGATGGGACTAGTTTAGAATGGCATCATGGTTGATTCAAGACATGGTGGGGCAAAGGGCCTATTCCTGTGCTATGCTGTTCTAGATTCTATAAATCACTTTATGGCAAATGCAATACTGTTGACTGGTTTAAAGATTTGGTCCCTCGATGGTGGAATGGAAGGTTATGACTGCTGGCCTCAATGCTGCCTTTTACTTAAAGCCTCCCAGTTACTTGCCTTCCTTGAACCCTGACTAACCTGCAAGTCATTTTGAAAACACCTAACTCAATTGCATATGCTTCCTATCTGAGGATGAAGGAATAACAAACTAAGAAAAATATAGATAATTTGCTGAAGGTTTTGACTTCAGAGGATGAGATAATTAAGAGTGACGTTTTCGAGGCTTTTGAATTTGTAAGGGTTCCCTGTTCCTTTCTCCCTGGTTTGCAAAACATAAAAATGAATAGTCAATATGGACTTCAAAAAGAAAAATCTTGCAAGGCTAATTTGTGAGGCGATGTTGAAAGGAGTAGAAAATGGCGATGCAGTATTTGTAATTTACTCAGATTCCCTAATAAGGTGGGCACCGGAAAAGCACAGCAGGTCAGGCAGCATCCAAGGAGCAGGAGCTCTTCATCAGGAATCCCCTGCTCCTTGAATTCTGCCTGACGTGCTGTGATTTTCTCGTGCCACACTTTTTGACTTTATTCTTCAGCATCTGCTGTCCTCACTTTTGTCCTGGATTGGATTGCAAGCTGTTGTCTCAAAAGGTCAAACAGTGGGAGTAAATCTATTAACAACGGTAGAGAGGGTAGTGGTGTTCTTCAAGGATCAGTACTGGGACCACTGTCGTTCACAATTTATAATAACAATATAACTTTGGAACTTAAAACACAATTGGTTCTAAGGAGCACTCCAAAACGTTAACTCTGAGTTCTTCCCACAGATGCTGCAAAGCCTGCTGAGCATTTCCAGCAATTTATGTTCTTGCTTCTGATTTTCAGCATCCACAGTGTTTTTGGTTTTTATTTAGTATTTAACTCAGAACCACATCTCTTCCAGACATGCCCACCTTGAAAAGGTTTTGTTTGTCTCTCTGACAGGATTTCCATTCCAATCTATTTTCTTGTCCACTATCATTAATTTTGCTGTCGCTCCTAGTGCTTGACCAGGTATTTGCTAAAACTCATTTCCATAGCCACATCACATTTCTCAGTGACTGCCTCCGGCTCAGACTCACCCCACATGGATTCCAACTCAAGTTTCATCTTGCATTTTTTGAATCCAACCAAGATCACAGATATCTCTGTGATGTTCAGTGTTCCACAGACTGCAGTTTGTGCCACATTCTGAGATCCAAACTCAGTGCCATGCATTGTCATATGCACAATTTTGACCTCTTTGTCCAATAGGAGATAGTGAGGACTGGGTTTGTGGGACAGGAGCAGGCATAAAAAATGGGTCTGCCCAGGCAGTCCAGTTTGTGGATTTTGGGAAGGAGATAGAAGCAAGCTGTGCAGGGTTGGAAGACTATCAGCTTGAAGGAAGTGTTGGGCTTGAGGGCTGATGGAGATATAGAGATCACCAGATGAAATCAGGTTAGTGACCATAGTGGACACAATGGTTTGATCTTTCATGGTGGGATCATGGTTCAGGGAGAATTAGGAGGAGGTATCTGCGAGCTGACACTCAGCCTCTGCTTAATGCATGAAAGGAAAAGAAAAAGATTCTTGTTAGCACGTACACGATAAAGTATACCTGGGGAGCAGGGAAGCTCTGAGCCAGTATGATGTGATGCTGTTGGGCAGAGATGAAGTACCCTGCCCGAAACATTGACTCTCCTGCTCCTTGGATGCTGCTTGACCTGCTGTGCTTTCTCCAATACCACACTTTATCGACCCCTCTGACTGCACTCCATTTGCTAAGATCCAACCCTGACCTTGTAATTAAACCTGCTGACAAGGGTGGTGCTGCTGTTGTCTGGTGGACTGACCTCTACATTGCAGACGCTGAGCGTCACTCTCAGATACCTTCTCCTATCTCTCCCCAAACCATGATCCTACCATCGAAGATCAGGCCATTGTAACCACTATGACCACTAACCACATTTCATCTGGTGATTTCCACATCCCCACCAGCCCCCACGCCCAACACTTCCTTCAAGCTGATTGTCTCTCAACCTTGCACAGGTCACAAATACCTCCTTCTCAAAATCCACAAACTGGACTGCCTGGTCAGATCCATTGTTTCTGCCTGCTCCTGCCCCACGGAACCCATCTAGTATGAGGAAGGGTCACTTGACTCGTGATGTTTACTCTGATTTCTCTCCACAAATGCTGCCAGTCCTGCTGAGTCCTTCCAGCAATTTCTGTTTTTGTTTCATAATTGACAAATTTATAGTTGACACCAAATTGATGGTGGCAGGTGGAAATAGTCAACACTGAAGTGGATTGGAACAAATTTCAGAATGATTTTAATGGAGTTACCGAATGGGAAAATAATAGACAAATGAATTTCAACACAGATAAATATGAAAAAGTCAGTTTTGATAGAAAAAACAAAAAGGTAATTTATTATTTAGAAGTTTCAGGTCCAAATGAAGCAGGGGAATAAATGAATCTTGGTATACAAAAGCACCAATCACTATATCTATAACACTACAAAATAATATAAATCAAGGGTCGAGGTTATTTCCAGCAGGACAGGACTTAAAAGTAGGGAAATTATTCTAAACCTGCATTGATCATACCAAAAATGATAATGTGGAAATGTCGACAAAGAGGAAAAGATTTGCCGGGTCTGTTTATTCTTGTAAAAGAAGACTGAGAGATGACTAATACAAGATCTTAACATGGTGAAAGGTTTTGATGAAATGAATACAGGCAAAGCGCTTCCACATGTGGGGAAGGGTATAATTATATATTATAAGATAGTCATCAAGAAATCCAATAATGAATTTAGAAACATTTTGCTTACCCAGATAGTGAGTATTTGCAATTCTCAAACACAGAAAATGGATGAATTGAACAGTAAAAGCTCATTGAAGAGGTTGGACAGGCAGTTTGTGTAAGATAATGGTTTGGAAAAGGTTAATGTTAAAAATTTAATTAAGCTCCACCCAACCATCTGATGTCATAAGAACTCAGGCGGAGAAATTGAGAACTAGTCTGGATCTTGAAGACCATTTAGATCTCTTTATCGTCTTAATAACAAAGATTATCATATTAATGGAACTTGCACATAATGTAACTTGTAACTATCATGCAATGAACTACACCTTGTTTAAGGTAAGAGTCTTTGTTTTTCACCAACCTCTTTAGATCAGGTAGGACCTGTAGTTTCAGCCAAAACAAGAGAATGGTGGCAACATACTACCCAACCATATGTTGTCATTGCATGTTCACACAAGGAAGCATATGAAGGAAAAGTGAACAAAATTTTACACTGACAGCTTTAGATAAGAAAGATGGGAAGACACTCAAGTGAAGTTTAACCACTGCTGTGGTTGGGCCAAATCTGTGCCATTTATTCTATGTAATCTTGAAAGACTGAACTTCATGAAAAATTTGTTTCATTATATGCAATAACATAAAACAAAAGTTGCATAATTCTAGGTTAAAAATTATTGCCATCTGCCTTAAATATATTTGGTAAAGGCAGTTTTTGATCAGCGAGGGAGAGAAACTACAGAAACTATCCATAATTTTCCTCACAGTAGCATGATACATCAGCAAATGACTGTGCACCATCACACACTTGCAAATAAATTAGAAGGACTTTACAAAGATACTGCTCCTTGAAGAAGATAGTGTACATTTGATTGCCTCACCTAGGCACAACATTAACGTCATCATCAAATGTCTTCAGATTTTGGCATTCTGGCAACAGAACTAAATCTCATTGAAGACTCGTGGGCGAGATCCTTAAGTATGCTACTCAGACTAATTGTACTTTTCCTTAATAACTCAGGTACATTTCTCAGAGTTGAGAGGCAGTATGGAAACGCAAATCTTCTTTATTGCAATATTATCTACCTTACTAACATATATGTAAACGAGTTTTGAGAAAATTTGTAGCTCAGGTTGAGGAACCTTCCAGCTCAGCGAGCAACCTACATCCATACACACAAAACAGCAAGATGGATGACAAATATTTTATTAATAAAAGATGTTTCAATGCAATCATAATAATTCCTATATTTAATTGGAAGCTCTTAGACCTTTTTTCTGACTGTGTTAATTGTGGATGCCACTGGCACATTGATTATATATGTTGATTGAAAGACCAAAAGATGCATCAGTTGAAAATGACACACCAACAATCTTGTCTGTAATTTTTTGATTTTCTTAAGCCAAAATGATATTGTCTTCCCATAAATGATTGAAGGATTAAAATGAAAGATTAATTTTCATCAAGAAGGTGAAACGAGTCAAAAGCAATGAAATACAAATATTAATCTGTTACTGTATGCTCAGATAAGCAATATTTATTTGTATAAAGGACAACACAATCTTGCTTTCTGACCTATATTTTTGCTGCAAAGTTGGAAACAATTCCATCACTACTCCTCAAGAAGATTTATATCAGAGTACTGACAATCTAATTCAAGCTTATAAAATACAAATATTAATAATTGTACACATTTTAAATCTGTCATTAATGGTATTTTTATGAGATATGTTGATACGCCTGCTTATCGTGGGACAGTGATTAGACAGTGCAGAGTCCTGTTGAGCATAGCTGCTTTGAATATGATAGTATTGCCATCATCACTGCCAATTCATACTGTTCACCCAAGAGCTATCAGAAGTTTAAAATATTCCTTCCTCCTTTCTTCTTTCTATTCTCTCTATTTATATCCTATAATATCCTATTTATAAATTGTCCATATAAGATGTAAATCAGGAACATCACCTTATTGATAAGCTGGCCTTATCCTTTAGAACAAAAGACAGCAAATGTTAAAAAAGCAAATTCAGAATGGTAGGAATTCTGTACTTCAATCAGATTTGTTTAATTCTAGTTTAGGAGATATATTTCTACAGAAAGGTAAACTACAAATTTAGAGTCGAAGTGGTGATTAAGCATCGGTTATTAATAATACAGGAAATCTTTGATGAGTTATATACTGCAGTGTCTTCTTATGCACTTACTGCACCCTTTTCAATAATTCTTCACTTACAGCATTCCCACTAATCCTATCTCCTTCAGGTTAGAATCAATCAGAATGGTACAATAAATATCCAGCTCTCAATAAAGTAAATGGCTCAGTTCCATGAGACTGTCCTTTATGCAGATTAGTTCCCATTTTGTGTCACTCTCTCTTGCATCTGAGTCTCCAATATTGTTCAACAACTAAAACATTGTAAGTAGAGACATTTCAGTTACAATTTAAGAACTTGTTTTTTTTGATGATCCTTGTAATATATAAGCCAAAAACAATTTGTAAAAATATCACAACTGCCAATTGTCAATGAATATCTCAGTGCCTATATACAGTATACCTCTTTTCCAACACAGCTTCCATATGTTTTTAATTATAAAATCTTCCCACATCATGGTTGGGAAAGCACGTGGGGAGAGATATAAAACAGGCTTGTATTTAGTTATTTTCAGGGACACCTGTGATACATAGTTCGCTAGTTGTTGAGAAAAAGATTCCATCCCTCTCAACTAAAAGCTAAATTATTTCCCTTGTACCAACTGGTGGCTTGGCTGAAGATGTTTTTCGAACTAAGGTGCTGATAGATTTGCTGATAGATAATCTGAAACCTAAAGCCTTTTTAATTATTGCTAGTGGCAATGCATTTGGCAGTACAAAGAACACCTTTTTATCATCTAGATGAGCACCAGGACAAATGGCAAATTCAGTAATGGTACTTGAGAAGACTGAGACAAGGATAGTTGAAATCATAAGGAAGCACCGGGACAAGAAATGTGAATTTTCTAAAATGTCGTCTTTTTTTTGACAAATGTACATTTAAAAGGAAAGGTGATACGCTTTGAAGAAAATGTATTCCCTCAAAACGAATTCTCTGCTCAATTATATCCCAGTTGCAATTATACATTTGTCGATGCTGATTTTATCCATGTTCAAATCTGATGATAAGATGTCTGTATTTCTATTTATTTCAATATTAAAAACACCTCTATCTGAAGTCCTCTCTAACCATCCCACAGATTTTTCTCAGAAACTTTATTAAAAAATCCAATTTACCATAATACCCATAAAAGAATAAATATAAGCATGTTCCCTTCCAAATATTTAATTAATTATATCATGTTATGCTGAATATATTTGTGCCATACGTGCAAGACACATAATTGAAATAATCTATATAGCACTCCAGGAGAGATCAGCCTAAAGTATGTAACAGCTAAGGCTATAAATAAACCTTTTCAGAGTTTCAGATTACTTCAAACATCAGAATTTTGACTATGCTGAAGCAATGGTATTAGGTAAGGAAGCAAAACTGAGAGACGAGACAACCGAGGGTTGGATTTTCACCATTGAGGCAGGAAACTTGAATCAGTGACTCAGCAGACCCATCTTCGTTACAAGGGCCCCATCTGTCATATTTTCATTCTAGAAATGTAAGAAAGCATGGAACCAGGCCTGATATGTATCGCAACAAGGTAAAAACAATGACTGCAGATGCTGGAAACCAGATTCTGGATCAGTGGTGCTGGAAGAGCACAGCAATTCAGGCAGCATCCGAGGACAGGCAAAATCGACGTTTCGGGCAAAAGCCCTTCATCAGGAATAAAGGCAGAGAGCCTGAAGCATGGAGAGATAAGCTAGAGGAGGGTGGAGGGGGGGAGAGAGTAGCATAGAGTACAATAGGTAGGTGGGGAAGGAGATGAAGGTGATAGGTCAGGGAGGAGAGGGTGAAGTGGATAGGTGGAAAAGG